>NW_028270151.1:95065119-95216420 GCF_037043375.1 Chiloscyllium plagiosum
CCCAGTCACTGACTGAGATTCAATCCCTGTCACTGACTGAAAATCAATCCCTGTCACTAACTGAGGCTCAATCCCTGTCATTGACTGAGAATCAATCCCTGTCACCGACTGAAGTTCAATCCCTGTCACAGACTGAGATTCAATCCCTGTCACTGACTGAGATTCAATCCCTGTCACAGACTGAGATTCAATCCCTGTCACTGACTGAGATTCAATCCCTGTCACTGATTGAGGTTCAATCCCTGTCACAGACTGAGATTCAATCCCTGTCTCTAACTGAGATTCAATCCCTGTCACTAACTGAGATTCAATCCCTGTCACTGACTGAGATTCAATCCTTGTCTCTCTCTGAGAGTCAATCCCAGTCACTGACTGAGATTCAATCCCTGTCACTTACTGAGGCTCAATCCCTGTCAATGACTGAGGCTCAATCCCTGTCACTGTCTGAGATTCAATCCCTGTCACTGACTAAGGTTCATTCCCTGTCACTGACTGAGGTTCAATCCCTGTCTCTGATGGAGGTTCAATCCCTGTCACTGACTGAGATTCAATCCCTGTCACTAAGTGAGATTCAATCCGTGTCACTGACTGAGATTCAATCCCTGTCACTGTCTGAGGGTGCATCCCAGTCACTGACTAAGATTCAATCCCTGTCACTAACTGAGTTTCAATTCCTGTCACTGACTGAGGCTCAATCCCTGTCACTGACTGAGATTCAATCCCTATCACTGGATGAGGTTCAATCCCTGTCACAGACTGAGATTCAATCCCTGTCACTGTCTGAGATTCAATCCCTGTCATAGACTGAGATTCACTGTCAATGACTGAGGTTCGATTCCTGTCACTGGCTGAGATTCAATCCCTGTCACTGACTAAGGTTCAATCCCTGTCACTGACATAGGTTCAATTCCTGTCACTGACTGAGGTTCACTCCCTGTCACTGATAGAAATTCAGTCCCTGTCACAGACTGAGATTCAGTCCCTGTCACTGTCTGAGATTCAATCCCTGTCACTGACTGAGATCAAATCCCTGTCACTGTCTGAGGGTCAATCCAGGTCACTGACTGAGATTCAATTGCAGTCACTAACAGAGATTCAATCCCTGTCACTGACTGAGATTCAATCACTGTCACTGACTGAGATTCAATCCGTGTCACTGACTTAGGTTCAATCCCTGCCACAGACTGAGATGAAATCCCTGTCACTGTCTGAGATTCATTCCCTGTCACAGACTGAGGTTCAATCCCTGTCACTGATTGCGGTTCAATCCCTGTCACTGACTGAGATTCAATCCCATTTAGCTAACTGAGATTCAATCCCTGTCACTGACTGAGGTTCAATCCGTGTCTCTGATGGAGTTTCAATCCCTGTCACTGACTGAGATTCAATCCCTGTCACTATGTGAGATTCAATCGCTGTCACTGACAGAGATTCAATCCCTGTCACTGTCTGTGGGTCAATCCCAGTCACAGACTGAGATTCAATCCCTGGCACTGTCTGACATTCAATCCCTGTCACTGACTGAGGTTCAATCCATGTCACTGATTGAGGTTCAAACCCTGTCACTGGCTGAGATTCAATCCCTGTCACTGACTGAGATTCAATCCCTATCACTGACTGAGGTTCAATCCCTGTAACAGACTGAGATTCAATCCCTGTCACAGACTGAGATTCAATCCCTGTCACAGACTGAGATTCAATCCCTGTCACTGTCTGAGATTCAATCCCTGTCACTGTCTGAGATTCAATCCCTGTCACTGACTGAGGTTCAATCCCTGTCACAGTCTGAGATTCAATCACTGTCACTGACTGAGGTTCAATCCTTGTCACTGGCTGAGATTCAATCCCTGTCACTGACTAAGGTTCAATCCCTGTCACTGACGTAGGTTCAATCCCTGTCACTGACTGAGGTTCAATTCCTTTCTCTGTCTGAGATTCAATCCCTGTCACTGACTGAGGGTCAATCCCGGTCAGTGACTAAGGATCAATCCCTGTCACAGACTGAGATTCAATCCCTGTCACTGACTGAGGTTAAATTCCTGTCACAGACTGAGATTCAATCACTGTCACTGACTGAGGTTCAATCCCTGTCACTGGCTGAGATTCAATCCCTGTCACTGACTAAGGTTCAATCCCTGTCACTGACGTAGGTTCAATCCCAGTCACTGTCTGAGATTCAATCCCTGTCACTGACTGAGGGTCAATCCCGGTCAGTGAGTAAGGATCAATCCCTGTCACTGACTGAGGTTCATTCCCTGTCACAGACTGAGACTCAGTCCCTGTCACTGACTGAGATTCAATCCCTGTCACTGACTGAGGGTCATTCCCAGTCACTGACTGAGATTCAATCCCTGTCACTAACTGAGGTTTAATCCCTGTCACAGACTGAGATTCAATCCCTGTCACCGACTGAGATTCAATCCCTGTCACTGTCTGAGATTCAATCCCTGTCACTGACTGAGGTTCAATCCCTGTCACAGACTGAGATTCAATCACTGTCACTGACTGAGATTCAAACCCTGTCACTGACTGAGGTTCAATCCCTGTCACAGACTGAGATTCAATCCCTGTCACTGTCTGAGATTCATTCCCTGTCACAGACTGAGATTCAATCCCTGTCACTGATTGAGGTTCAAACCCTGTCACTGGCTGAGATTCAATCCTTGTCACTGACTGAGGTTCAATCCCTGTCACTGACGGAGGTTCAATACCTGTCACTGAGTGAGATTCAATCCCTGTCACTGTCTGAGGGTCAATCCCAGTCACTGACTGAGATTCAATCCCTGTCACTGACTAAGGTTCAATCCCTGTCACTGACATAGGTTCAATCCCAGTCACTGACTGAAGTTCAATCCCTGTCACTGACAGAGATTCAGTCCCTGTCACAGACTGAGATTCAGTCCCTGTCACTGTCTGAGATTCAATCCCTGTCACTGACTGAGATTAAATCCCTGTCACTGTCTGAGGGTCAATCCCAGTCACTGACTGAGATTCAATTGCAGTCACTAACAGAGATTCAATCCCTGTCACTGACTGAGATTCAATCACTGTCACTGACTGAGATTAAATCCCTGTCACTGTCTGAGATTCATTCCCTGTCACAGACTGAGATTCAATCCATGTCACTGATTGATTTTCAATCCCTGTCACTGACTGAGATTCAATCCCATTTAGCTAACTGAGATTCAATCCCTGTCACTGACTGAGGTTTAATCCCTGTCTCTGATGGAGTTTCAATCCCTGTCACTGACTGAGATTCAATCCCTGTCACTATGTGAGATTCAATCGCTGTCACTGACTGAGATTCAATCCCTGTCACTGTCTGTGGGTCAATCCCAGTCACTGACTGAGATTCAATCCCTGTCACTAACTGAGTTTCAATCCCTGTCGCTGACTGAGACTCAATCCCTGTCACTGACTGACATTCAATCCCTATCACTGACTGAGGTTCAATCCCTGTCACTGACTGAGATTCAATCCCATTTAGCTTACTGAGATTCAATCGCTGTCACTGTCTGAGGTTCAATCCCTGTCTCTGATGGAGGTTCAAGCCCTGTCACTGACTGAGATTCAATCCCTGTCACTAAGTGAGGTTCAATCCCTGTCACTGAGTGAGATTCAATCCCTGCCACTGAGTGAGATTCAATCCCTGTCACTGTCTGAGGGTCAATCCCAGTCACTGACTGAGATTCAATCCCTGTCACTGACTAAGGTTCAATCCCTGTCACTGACATAGGTTCAATCCCAGTCACTGACTGAGGTTCAATCCCTGTCACTGACAGAGATTCAGTCCCTGTCACAGACTGAGATTCAGTCCCTGTCACTGTCTGAGATTCAATCCCTGTCACTGACTGAGATTAAATCCCTGACACTGTCTGAGTGTCAATCCCAGTCACTGACTGAGATTCAATTGCAGTCACTAACAGAGATTCAATCCCTGTCACTGACTGAGATTCAATCACTGTCACTGACTGAGATTAAATCCCTGTCACTGTCTGAGATTCATTCCCTGTCACAGACTGAGATTCAATCCATGTCACTGATTGATTTTCAATCCCTGTCACTGACTGAGGTTCAATCCCTGTCACAGACTGAGATTCAATCCTTGTCACTGTCTGAGATTCATTCCCTGTCATAGACTGAGATTCAATCCATGTCACTGATTGAGGTTCAAACCCTGTCACTGGCTGAGATTCAATCCTTGTCACTGACTGAGGTTCAATCCCTGTCACTGACGGAGGTTCAATACCTGTCACTGAGTGAGATTCAATCCCTGTCACTGTCTGAGGGTCAATCCCAGTCACTGACTGAGATTCAATCCCTGTCACTGACTAAGGTTCAATCCCTGTCACTGACATAGGTTCAATCCCAGTCACTGACTGAAGTTCAATCCCTGTCACTGACAGAGATTCAGTCCCTGTCACAGACTGAGATTCAGTCCCTGTCACTGTCTGAGATTCAATCCCTGTCACTGACTGAGATTAAATCCCTGTCACTGTCTGAGGGTCAATCCCAGTCACTGACTGAGATTCAATTGCAGTCACTAACAGAGATTCAATCCCTGTCACTGACTGAGATTCAATCACTGTCACTGACTGAGATTAAATCCCTGTCACTGTCTGAGATTCATTCCCTGTCACAGACTGAGATTCAATCCATGTCACTGATTGATTTTCAACCCCTGTCACTGACTGAGATTCAATCCCATTTAGCTAACTGAGATTCAATCCCTGCCACTGACTGAGGTTTAATCCCTGTCTCTGATGGAGTTTTAATCCCTGTCACTGACTGAGATTCAATCCCTGTCACTGTGTGAGATTCAATCGCTGTCACTGACTGAGATTCAATCCCTGTCACTGTCTGAGTTTCAATCCCTGTCGCTGACTGAGACTCAATCCCTGTCACTGACTGAGATTCAATCCCTATCACTGACTGAGTTTCAATCCCTGTCGCTGACTGAGACTCAATCCCTGTCACTGACTGAGATTCAATCCCTATCACTGACTGAGTTTCAATCCCTGTCACTGACTGAGATTCAATCCCATTTAGCTAACTGAGATTCAATCCCTGTCACTGTCTGAGGTTCAATCCCTGTCTCTGATGGAGGTTCAATCCCTGTCACTGACTGAGATTCAATCCCTGTCACTAAGTGAGGTTCAATCCCTGTCACTGAGTGAGATTCAATCCCTGTCACTGTCTGAGGGTTAATCCCAGTCACTGACTGAGATTCAATCCCTGTCACTGACTGAGATTCAATCCCTGTCACTGACTAAGGTTCAATCCCTGTCACTGACATAGGTTCAATCCCAGTCACTGACTGAGGTTCAATCCCTGTCACTGACAGAGATTCAGTCCCTGTCACAGACTGAGATTCAGTCCCTGTCACTGTCTGAGATTCAATCCCTGTCACTGATTGAGATTAAATCCCTGACACTTTCTGAGGGTCAATCCCAGTCACTGACTGAGATTCAATTGCAGTCACTAACAGAGATTCAATCCCTGTCACTGACTGAGATTCAATCACTGTCACTGACTGAGATTAAATCCCTGTCACTGTCTGAGATTCATTCCCTGTCACAGACTGAGATTCAATCCATGTCACTGATTGATTTTCAATCCCTGTCACTGACTGAGATTCAATCCCATTTCGCTTACTGAGATTCAATCCCTGTCACTGACTGAGGTTTAATCCCTGTCTCTGATGGAGTTTCAATCCCTGTCACTGACTGAGATTCAATCCCTGTCACTATGTGAGATTCAATCGCTGTCACTGACTGAGATTCAATACCTGTCACTGACTGAGGCTCAATCCCAGTCACTGACTGAGATTCAATCCCTGTCACTAACTGAGATTCAATCCCTGTCGCTGACAGAGACTCAATCCCTGTCACTGACTGAGATTCAATCCCTATCACTGACTGAGGTTCAATCCCTGTCAAAGACTGAGATTCAATCCCTGTCACTGTCTGAGATTCAATCCCTGTCACTGACTGAGGTTAAATTCCTGTCACAGACTGAGATTCAATCACTGTCACTGACTGAGGTTCAATCCCTGTCACTGGCTGAGATTCAATCCCAGTCATTGACTAAGGTTCAATCTCTGTCACTGACGTAGGTTCAATCCCTGTCACTGACTGAGGTTCAATCCCTGTCACTGACTGAGGTTCAATCCCTGTCACTGTCTGAGATTCAATCCCTGTCACTGACTGAGGGTCAATCCCGGTCAGTGACTAAGGATCAATCCCTGTCACTGACTGAGGTTCATTCCCTGTCACAGACTGAGATTCAATTCCTGTCACTGTCTGAGATTCAATCCCTGTCACTGACTGAGATTCAATCCCTGTCAATGTCTGAGTGTCAATCCGAGTCACTGACAGAGATTCAATTGCAGTCACTAACAGAGATTCAATCCCTGTCACTAACTGAGGTTTAATCCCTGTCACAGACTGAGATTCAATCCCTGTCACTGTCTGAGATTCAATCCCTGTCACTGACTGAGGTTCAATCCATGTCACTGATTGAGGTTCAAACCCTGTCACTGGCTGAGATTCAATCCTTGTCACTGACTGAGGTTCAATCCCTGTCACTGACTGAGATTCAATCCCTATCACTGACTGAGATTCAATCACTGTCACTGACTGAGATTCAAACCCTGTCACTGACTGAGGTTCAATCCCTGTCACAGACTGAGATTCAATCCCTGTCATTGTCTGAGATTCATTCCCTGTCACAGACTGAGATTCAATCCATGTCACTGATTGAGGTTCAAACCCTGTCACTGGCTGAGATTCAATCCTTGTCACTGACTGAGGTTCAATCCCTGTCACTGACGGAGGTTCAATCCCTGTCACTGACTGAGGGTCAATCCCTGTCACTGACTGAGGCTCAATCACTGTCACTGACTGAGGCTCAATCCATGTCACTGACTGAGATTCAATCCCTATCACTGACTGAGTTTAAATCCCTGTCACTGTCTGAGATTCAGTCCCTGTCACTGACTGAGATTTAATCCCGGTCACTGACTAAGGCCCAATCCCTGTCACTGTCTGAGATTCTATCCCTGTCACTGACTAAGGTTCAATACCGTCACTGACGGAGGTTCAATCCCTGTCACTGATTGAGATTCAATTCCTGTCACTGACTGAGGTTCAATCCCTGTCACTGACTGAGATTCAATCCCATTTAGCTAACTGAGATTCAATCCCTGTCACTGTCTGAGGTTCAATCCCTGTCTCTGATGGAGGTTCAATCCCTGTCACTGACTGAGATTCAATCCCTGTCACTAAGTGAGGTTCAATCCCTGTCACTGAGTGAGATTCAATCCCTGTCACTGAGTGAGATTCAATCCCTGTCACTGTCTGAGGGTCAATCCCTGTCACTGACTGAGATTCAATCCCTGTCACTGACTAAGGTTCAATCCCTGTCACTGACATAGGTTCAATCCCAGTCACTGACTGAGGTTCAATCCCTGTCACTGACAGAGTTTCAGTCCCTGTCACAGACTGAGATTCAGTCCCTGTCACTGTCTGAGATTCAATCCCTGTCACTGACTGAGATTAAATCCCTGTCACTGTCTGAGGGTCAATCCCAGTCACTGACTGAGATTCAATTGCAGTCACTAACAGAGATTCAATCTATGTCACTGACTGAGATTCAATCACTGTCACTGACTGAGATTAAATCCCTGTCACTGTCTGAGATTCATTCCCTGTCACAGACTGAGATTCAATCCATGTCACTGATTGATTTTCAATCCCTGTCACTGACTGAGATTCAATCCCATTTAGCTAACTGAGATTCAATCCCTGTCACTGACTGAGGTTTAATCCGTGTCTCTGATGGAGTTTCAATCCCTGTCACTGACTGAGATTCAATCCCTGTCACTATGTGAGATTCAATCGCTGTCACTGACTGAGATTCAATCCCTGTCACTGTCTGTGGGTCAATCCCAGTCACTGACTGAGATTCAATCCCTGTCACTAACTGAGTTCCAATCCCTGTCGCTGACTGAGACTCAATCCCTGTCACTGACTGAGATTCAATCCCGATCACTGACTGAGGTTCAATCCCTGTCACTGACTGAGATTCAATCCCATTTAGCTAACTGAGATTCAATCGCTGTCACTGTCTGAGGTTCAATCCCTGTCTCTGATGGAGGTTCAAGCCCTGTCACTGACTGAGATTCAATCCCTGTCACTAAGTGAGGTTCAATCCCCGTCACTGATTGAGATTCAATCCCTGTCACTGAGTGAGATTCAATCCCTGTCACTGTCTGAGGGTCAATCCCAGTCACTGACTGAGATTCAATCCCTGTCACTGACTAAGGTTCAATCCCTGTCACTGACATAGGTTCAATCCCAGTCACTGACTGAGGTTCAATCCCTGTCACTGACAGAGATTCAGTCCCTGTCACAGACTGAGATTCAGTCCCTGTCACTGTCTGAGATTCAATCCCTGTCACTGACTGAGATTAAATCCCTGTCACTGTCGGCAGGTCAATCCCAGTCACTGACTGAGATTAAATCCCTGTCACTAACTGAGATTCAATCCCTGTCACTGACAGAGGTTCATTCCCTGTCACTGACGGAGGATCAATCCCTGTCACTGACTGAGGGTCAATCCCTGTCACTGACTGTGGTTCAATTCCTGTTACTTATTGAGATTCAATCCCTGTCACTGACTGAGGGTCAATCCCTGTCACTGACTGAAGGTCAATCACTGTCACTGACTGAAGTTCAATCCCTGTCACTAAATGAGGGTCAATCCCTGTCACAGACTGAGGTTCAATCCCTGTCACAGACTGAGATTCAATCCATGTCACTGACTGAGGGTCAATCCCTGTCACTGATGGAGGATCAATCCCTGTCACTGACTGAGGATCAATCCCTGTCACTGACGGAGGATCAATCCCTGTCCCTGACTGAGATTCAATCCCTGTCACTGACTGAGGTTCAATCCCTGTCACTGACTGAGGGTCAATCCCTGTCACTGATGGAGGATCAATCACTGTCACTGACTGAGGTTCAATCTCTGTCACTGACGGAGGTTCAATCCCTGTCACTGAATGAGGGTCAATCCGTGTCACTGACTGAGGTTCAATCCCTGTCACAGACTGAGATTCAATCACTGTCACTGACTGAGGTTCAATCCCTGCAAGTGGAGATTTAATCCCTGTCACTGACTGAGGGTCAATGCCTGACACTGACGGAGGATCAATTCCTGTCACTGACTGAGGGTCAATCACTGTCACTGACTGAGGTTCAATCCCTGTCACTGACGTAGGATCAATCCCTGTCCCTGACTGAGATTTAATCCCTGTCACTGACTGAGGTTCAATCCCTGTCATTTACTGAGGCTCAATCCCTGTCACTGACTGAGGCTGAATCCCTGTCACTGACTGTGATTCAATCCCTGTCACTGACTGAGGTTCAATCCCTGTCACAGACTGAGTTTCAATCCCTGTCACTGTCTGAGATTCATTCCCTGTCACTGACTGAGATTCAATCCATGTCACTGACTGAGGTTCAATCACTGTCACTGATTGAGGTTCAATCCCTGTCACTGACTAAGGTTCAATCCCTGTCACTGACTAAGATTCACTTCCTGTCACCTACTGAGGCTCAATCCCTGTCACTAACTGAGGTTCAATCCCTGTCACTGACAGAGGTTCAATCCCAAACACTGGCTGAGATTTAATTCCTGTCACTTACTGAGATTCAATTCCTGTCACTGACTGAGATATAATCCCTGTCACTGACTGAGATTCAATTCCTGTCACTGACTGAGATTCAATCCCTGTCACCGACTGAGATTCAACCCCTGTCACTGACTGAGATACAATACGTGTCACGGATTAAGGCTCAATACCTGTCACTGCCTGAGGATCAAACCCTGTCACAGTCTGAGGCTCAATCCCTGTCACGGATTGAGGCTGAATCCCTGTCACTGACTGTGGCTGAATCCCTGCCACTGACTGAGATTCAATCCCTGTCACTGATTGAGGTTCAATCCCTGTCAAAGACTGAGATTCAATCCCTGTCACTGTCTGAGATTGAATCCCTGTCACTGACTGCGATTCAATCATAGTCACTGACTGAGTTTCAATCCCTGTCACTGATTGAGATTCAATCACTGTACTGATTGAGGTTCAATCCCTGTCACTGACTGAGGCTCAATCCCTGTCACTGATTGAGATTCAATCGCTGTCACGGATTGAGGGATAATCCCTGAAACTATAAGTGGCTCAATCCCTGTCACCAACTGAGATTCAATCCCTGTCACTGACTGAGATTCAATCCCTGTCACTGTCTGAGAGGTTATTCCCAGACACTGACTGAGATTCAATTGCTGTCACTAACTGAAAATCAATCCCTGTCACTGACTGAGGTTCAATCCCTGTCACAGACTGAGATTCAATCCCTGTCATTGACTGAGGTTCAATCCCTGACTCTGACTGAGATTCAATCCCTGTCACTGTCTGAGGGTCAATGCCAGTCACTGACTGAGATTGAATCCCTGTCACTAACTGAGATTGATTCCCTGTCACTAACTGAGATTCAATTCCTGTCACTAACTGAAAATCAATCCCTGTCACTGACTGAGGTTGAATCCCTGTCACTGACTGAGGTTCAATCCCTGTCACTTACTGAGGCTCAATCACTGTCACTGACTGAGGTTCAATCCCTGTCACTTACTGAGGCTCAATCACTGTCACTGACTGAGGCTCAATCCCTGTCACTGACTGAGATTCAATCCTTGTCACTGTCTGAGGTTCAATCCCTGTCACAGACTGAGATTCAATCCCTGTCACTGTCTGAGATTCAATCCCTGTCACTAACTGAGATTCAATCCCTCTCACTGACTGGGGTTCAATCCCTGTCACAGACTCAGATTCAATCCCTGTCACTGACTGAGGGTCAATACCGGTCATTAACTAATGTTCAATCCCAGTCACTGACTGAGGTTCAATCCCTGTCACAGACTGAGATTCAATCCCTGTCACTGACAGATGTTCAATCTCTAACACTGACTGAGATTTAATTCCTGTCACTTACTGAGATTCAATTCCTGTCACTGACTGAGATAAAATCCCTGTCACTGACTGAGATTCAATCCCTGTCACTGACTGAGATTCAATTCCTGTCACTGACTGAGATTCAATCCCTGTCACTTACTGAGATTCAATCCCTGTCACTGAATGAGATTCAATCCCTGTCACTGACTGAGGTTCAATCCCTGTCACTGTCAGCAGGTCAATCCCAATCAATGACTGAGATTAAATCCCTGTCACTAACTGAGATTCAATCCTTGTCACTGACAGAGGTTCATTCCCTGTCACTGACTGAGGATCAATCCCTGTCACTGACTGAGGGTCAATCCCTGTCACTGACTGAAGGTCAATCACTGTCACTGACTGAAGTTCAATCCCTGTCACTAAATGAGGGTCAATCCCTGTCACAGACTGAGGTTCAATCCCTGTCACAGACTGAGATTCAATCCCTGTCACTGACTGAGGGTCAATCCCTGTCACTGATGGAGGATCAATCCCTGTCACTGACTGAGGATCAATCCCTGTCACTGACGGAGGATCAATCCCTGTCCCTGACTGAGATTCAATCCCTGTCACTGACTGAGGTTCAATCCCTGTCACTGACTGAGGGTCAATCCCTGTCACTGATGGAGGATCAATCACTGTCACTGACTGAGGTTCAATCTCTGTCACTGACGGAGGTTCAATCCCTGTCACTGAATGAGGGTCAATCCGTGTCACTGACTGAGGTTCAATCCCTGTCACAGACTGAGATTCAATCACTGTCACTGACTGAGGTTCAATCCCTGCAAGTGGAGATTTAATCCCTGTCAATGACTGAGGGTCAATCCCTGACACTGACGGAGGATCAATTCCTGTCACTGACTGAGGGTCAATCACTGTCACTGACTGAGGTTCAATCCCTGTCATTTACTGAGGCTCAATCCCTGTCACTGACTGAGGCTGAATCCCTGTCACTGACTGTGATTCAATCCCTGTCACTGACTGAGGTTCAATCCCTGTCACAGACTGAGTTTCAAACCCTGTCACTGTCTGAGATTCATTCCCTGTCACTGACTGAGGGTCAATCCCTGTCACTGATGGAGGATCAATCCCTGTCATTTACTGAGGCTCAATCCCTGTCACTGACTGAGGCTGAATCCCTGTCACTGACTGTGATTCAATCCCTGTCACTGACTGAGGTTCAATCCCTGTCACAGACTGAGTTTCAAACCCTGTCACTGTCTGAGATTCATTCCCTGTCACTGACTGAGATTCAATCCATGTCACTGTCTGAGGTTCAATCACTGTCACTGATTGAGGTTCAATCCCTGTCACTGACTAAGGTTCAATCCCTGTCACTGACTAAGATTCAATCCATGTCACTGCTTGAGGTTCAATCCCTCTGTCACTGGCTGAGATTCACTTCCTGTCACCTACTGAGGCTCAATCCCTGTCACTAACTGAGGTTCAATCCCTGTCACTGACAGAGGTTCAATCCCAAACACTGGCTGAGATTTAATTCCTGTCACTTACTGAGATTCAATTCCTGTCACTGACTGAGATATAATACCTGTCACTGACTGAGATTCAATTCCTGTCACTGACTGAGATTCAATCCCTGTCACCGACTGAGATTCAATTCCTGTCACTGACTGAGATTCAACCCCTGTCACTGACTGAGATACAATACGTGTCACGGATTAAGGCTCAATACCTGTCACTGCCTGAGGATCAAACCCTGTCACAGTTTGAGGCTCAATCCCTGTCACGGATTGAGGCTGAATCCCTGTCACTGACTGTGGCTGAATCCCTGCCACTGACTGAGATTCAATCCCTGTCACTGACGGAGGATCAATCCCTGTCCCTGACTGAGATTCAATCGCTGTCACTGACTGAGGTTCAATCCCTGTCACTGACTGAGGGTCAATCCCTGTCACTGATGGAGGATCAATCACTGTCACTGACTGAGGTTCAATCTCTGTCACTGACGGAGGTTCAATCCCTGTCACTGAATGAGGGTCAATCCGTGTCACTGACTGAGGTTCAATCCCTGTCACAGACTGAGATTCAATCACTGTCACTGACTGAGGTTCAATCCCTGCAAGTGGAGATTTAATCCCTGTCACTGACTGAGGGTCAATCCCTGACACTGACGGAGGATCAATTCCTGTCACTGACTGAGGGTCAATCACTGTCACTGACTGAGGTTCAATCCCTGCCATTGACGGAGGATCAATCCCTGTCCCTGACTGAGATTTAATCCCTGTCACTGACTGAGGTTCAATCCCTGTCATTTACTGAGGCTCAATCCCTGTCACTGATTAAGCATGAATCCCTGTCACTGACTGTGATTCAATCCCTGTCACTGACTGAGGTTCAATCCCTGTCACAGACTGAGTTTCAATCCCTGTCACTGTCTGAGATTCATTCCCTGTCACTGACTGAGATTCAATCCATGTCACTGACTGAGGTTCAATCACTGTCACTGATTGAGGTTCAATCCCTGTCACTGACTAAGGTTCAAAACCCTGTCACTGACTAAGATTCAATCCATGTCACTGCTTGAGGTTCAATCCCTGTCACTGGCTGAGATTCAATCCCTGTCACTTACTGATGCTCAATCCCTGTCACTGACTGAGGTTCAATCCCTGTCACTGACTGAGATTCACTTCCTGTCACTGACGGAGGATCAATCCCTGTCACTGACTGAGGGTCAATCCCTGTCACTGACTGAGATTCATTCCCTGTCACTGTCTGAGTGTTAATGTCAGTCACTGAATGAGTTTGAATCCCTGTCACAGACTGTGTTTCAATCCCAGTCACCAACTGAGATTCAATCCCAGTCACTGACTGAGATTCAATCCCTGTCACTGTCCGAGGGTCGATCCCTGTCACTGACGAAGGATCAATACCTGTCACTGAGTGAGGGTCAATCCCTGTCACTGACTGACGTTCAATTCCTGTCACTGACTGAGGCTCAATCCCTGTCACAGACTGAGTTTCAATTCCTGTCACTGACTGAGGTTCAATCCCTGTCACAGACTGAGATTCAATCCCTGTCACTGTCTGAGATTCAATCCCTGTCACTGACTGAGATTCAATCCCTGTCTCTGACTGAGGCTCAATCCCAGTCACTGACGGAGGATCAATCCCTGTCACTGACTGAGGGTCAATCCCTGTCACTGACTGAGGATCAATCCCTGTCACAGACTGAGATTCAATCCCTGTCACTGACTGAGGTTCAATCCCTGTCACAGACTGAGATTCAATCCCTGTCACTGTCTGAGATTCAATCCCTGTCACTGACTGAGATTCAATCCCTGTCACTTACTGAGATTCAATCCCTGTCACTGAATGAGATTCAATCCCTGTCACTGACTGAGGTTCAATCCCTGTCACTGTCGGCAGGTCAATCCCAATCACTGACTGAGATTAAATCCCTGTCACTAACTGAGATTCAATCCTTGTCACTGACAGAGGTTCATTCCCTGTCACTGACGGAGGATCAATCCCTGACACTGACTGAGGGTCAATCCCTGTCACTGACTGTGGTTCAATTCCTGTTACTTACTGAGATTCAATCCCTGTCACTGACTGAGGGTCAATCCCTGTCACTGACTGAAGGTCAATCACTGTCACTGACTGAAGTTCAATCCCTGTCACTGACTGAGGGTCAATCCCTGTCACAGACTGAGGTTCAATCCCTGTCACAGACTGAGATTTAATCCCTGTCACTGACTGAGGGTCATCCCTGACACTGACGGAGGATCAATTCCTGTCACTGACTGAGGGTCAATCACTGTCACTGACTGAGGTTCAATCCCTGTCATTTACTGAGGCTCAATCCCTGTCACTGACTGAGGCTGAATCCCTGTCACTGACTGTGATTCAATCCCTGTCACTGACTGAGGTTCAATCCCTGTCACAGACTGAGTTTCAAACCCTGTCACTGTCTGAGATTCATTCCCTGTCACTGACTGAGGGTCAATCCCTGTCACTGATGGAGGATCAATCCCTGTCATTTACTGAGGCTCAATCCCTGTCACTGACTGAGGCTGAATCCCTGTCACTGACTGTGATTCAATCCCTGTCACTGACTGAGGTTCAATCCCTGTCACAGACTGAGTTTCAAACCCTGTCACTGTCTGAGATTCATTCCCTGTCACTGACTGAGATTCAATCCATGTCACTGTCTGAGGTTCAAACCCTGTCACAGTTTGAGGCTCAATCCCTGTCACGGATTGAGGCTGAATCCCTGTCACTGACTGTGGCTGAATCCCTGCCACTGACTGAGATTCAATCCCTGACACTGACGGAGGATCAATTCCTGTCACTGACTGAGGGTCAATCACTGTCACTGACTGAAGTTCAATCCCTGTCATTTACTGAGGCTCAATCCCTGTCACTGACTGAGGCTGAATCCCTGTCACTGACTGTGATTCAATCCCTGTCACTGACTGAGGTTCAATCCCTGTCACAGACTGAGTTTCAAACCCTGTCACTGTCTGAGATTCATTCCCTGTCACTGACTGAGATTCAATCCATGTCACTGTCTGAGGTTCAATCACTGTCACTGATTGAGGTTCAATCCCTGTCACTGACTAAGGTTCAATCCCTGTCACTGACTAAGATTCAATCCATGTCACTGCTTGAGGTTCAATCCCTCTGTCACTGGCTGAGATTCACTTCCTGTCACCTACTGAGGCTCAATCCCTGTCACTAACTGAGGTTCAATCCCTGTCACTGACAGAGGTTCAATCCCAAACACTGGCTGAGATTTAATTCCTGTCACTTACTGAGATTCAATTCCTGTCACTGACTGAGATATAATACCTGTCACTGACTGAGATTCAATTCCTGTCACTGACTGAGATTCAATCCCTGTCACCGACTGAGATTCAATTCCTGTCACTGACTGAGATTCAACCCCTGTCACTGACTGAGATACAATACGTGTCACGGATTAAGGCTCAATACCTGTCACTGCCTGAGGATCAAACCCTGTCACAGTTTGAGGCTCAATCCCTGTCACGGATTGAGGCTGAATCCCTGTCACTGACTGTGGCTGAATCCCTGCCACTGACTGAGATTCAATCCCTGTCACTGACGGAGGATCAATCCCTGTCCCTGACTGAGATTCAATCGCTGTCACTGACTGAGGTTCAATCCCTGTCACTGACTGAGGGTCAATCCCTGTCACTGATGGAGGATCAATCACTGTCACTGACTGAGGTTCAATCTCTGTCACTGACGGAGGTTCAATCCCTGTCACTGAATGAGGGTCAATCCGTGTCACTGACTGAGGTTCAATCCCTGTCACAGACTGAGATTCAATCACTGTCACTGACTGAGGTTCAATCCCTGCAAGTGGAGATTTAATCCCTGTCACTGACTGAGGGTCAATCCCTGACACTGACGGAGGATCAATTCCTGTCACTGACTGAGGGTCAATCACTGTCACTGACTGAGGTTCAATCCCTGCCATTGACGGAGGATCAATCCCTGTCCCTGACTGAGATTTAATCCCTGTCACTGACTGAGGTTCAATCCCTGTCATTTACTGAGGCTCAATCCCTGTCACTGATTAAGCATGAATCCCTGTCACTGACTGTGATTCAATCCCTGTCACTGACTGAGGTTCAATCCCTGTCACAGACTGAGTTTCAATCCCTGTCACTGTCTGAGATTCATTCCCTGTCACTGACTGAGATTCAATCCATGTCACTGACTGAGGTTCAATCACTGTCACTGATTGAGGTTCAATCCCTGTCACTGACTAAGGTTCAAAACCCTGTCACTGACTAAGATTCAATCCATGTCACTGCTTGAGGTTCAATCCCTGTCACTGGCTGAGATTCAATCCCTGTCACTTACTGATGCTCAATCCCTGTCACTGACTGAGGTTCAATCCCTGTCACTGACTGAGATTCACTTCCTGTCACTGACGGAGGATCAATCCCTGTCACTGACTGAGGGTCAATCCCTGTCACTGACTGAGATTCATTCCCTGTCACTGTCTGAGTGTTAATGTCAGTCACTGAATGAGTTTGAATCCCTGTCACAGACTGTGTTTCAATCCCAGTCACCAACTGAGATTCAATCCCAGTCACTGACTGAGATTCAATCCCTGTCACTGTCCGAGGGTCGATCCCTGTCACTGACGAAGGATCAATACCTGTCACTGAGTGAGGGTCAATCCCTGTCACTGACTGACGTTCAATTCCTGTCACTGACTGAGGCTCAATCCCTGTCACAGACTGAGTTTCAATTCCTGTCACTGACTGAGGTTCAATCCCTGTCACAGACTGAGATTCAATCCCTGTCACTGTCTGAGATTCAATCCCTGTCACTGACTGAGATTCAATCCCTGTCTCTGACTGAGGCTCAATCCCAGTCACTGACGGAGGATCAATCCCTGTCACTGACTGAGGGTCAATCCCTGTCACTGACTGAGGATCAATCCCTGTCACAGACTGAGATTCAATCCCTGTCACTGACTGAGGTTCAATCCCTGTCACAGACTGAGATTCAATCCCTGTCACTGTCTGAGATTCAATCCCTGTCACTGACTGAGATTCAATCCCTGTCACTGACTGAGATTCAATCCCTGTCACTGAATGAGATTCAATCCCTGTCACTGACTGAGGTTCAATCCCTGTCACTGTCGGCAGGTCAATCCCAATCACTGACTGAGATTAAATCCCTGTCACTAACTGAGATTCAATCCTTGTCACTGACAGAGGTTCATTCCCTGTCACTGACGGAGGATCAATCCCTGACACTGACTGAGGGTCAATCCCTGTCACTGACTGTGGTTCAATTCCTGTTACTTACTGAGATTCAATCCCTGTCACTGACTGAGGGTCAATCCCTGTCACTGACTGAAGGTCAATCACTGTCACTGACTGAAGTTCAATCCCTGTCACTGACTGAGGGTCAATCCCTGTCACAGACTGAGGTTCAATCCCTGTCACAGACTGAGATTCAATCCCTGTCACTGACTGAGGGTCAATCCCTGTCACTGATGGAGGATCAATCCCTGTCACTGACTGAGGATCAATCCCTGTCACTGACTAAGGGTCAATCCCTGTCCCTGACTGAGATTCAATCCCTGTCACTGACTGAGGTTCAATCCCTGTCACTGACAGAGGTTCAATCCCAAACACTGGCTGAGATTTAATTCCTGTCACTTACTGAGATTCAATTCCTGTCACTGACTGAGATATAATACCTGTCACTGACTGAGATTCAATTCCTGTCACTGACTGAGATTCAATCCCTGTCACCGACTGAGATTCAATTCCTGTCACTGACTGAGATTCAACCCCTGTCACTGACTGAGATACAATACGTGTCACGGATTAAGGCTCAATACCTGTCACTGCCTGAGGATCAAACCCTGTCACAGTTTGAGGCTCAATCCCTGTCACGGATTGAGGCTGAATCCCTGTCACTGACTGTGGCTGAATCCCTGCCACTGACTGAGATTCAATCCCTGTCACTGACGGAGGATCAATCCCTGTCCCTGACTGAGATTCAATCGCTGTCACTGACTGAGGTTCAATCCCTGTCACTGACTGAGGGTCAATCCCTGTCACTGATGGAGGATCAATCACTGTCACTGACTGAGGTTCAATCTCTGTCACTGACGGAGGTTCAATCCCTGTCACTGAATGAGGGTCAATCCGTGTCACTGACTGAGGTTCAATCCCTGTCACAGACTGAGATTCAATCACTGTCACTGACTGAGGTTCAATCCCTGCAAGTGGAGATTTAATCCCTGTCACTGACTGAGGGTCAATCCCTGACACTGACGGAGGATCAATTCCTGTCACTGACTGAGGGTCAATCACTGTCACTGACTGAGGTTCAATCTCTGCCATTGACGGAGGATCAATCCCTGTCCCTGACTGAGATTTAATCCCTGTCACTGACTGAGGTTCAATCCCTGTCATTTACTGAGGCTCAATCCCTGTCACTGATTAAGCATGAATCCCTGTCACTGACTGTGATTCAATCCCTGTCACTGACTGAGGTTCAATCCCTGTCACAGACTGAGTTTCAATCCCTGTCACTGTCTGAGATTCATTCCCTGTCACTGACTGAGATTCAATCCATGTCACTGACTGAGGTTCAATCACTGTCACTGATTGAGGTTCAATCCCTGTCACTGACTAAGGTTCAAAACCCTGTCACTGACTAAGATTCAATCCATGTCACTGCTTGAGGTTCAATCCCTGTCACTGGCTGAGATTCAATCCCTGTCACTTACTGATGCTCAATCCCTGTCACTGACTGAGGTTCAATCCCTGTCACTGACTGAGATTCACTTCCTGTCACTGACGGAGGATCAATCCCTGTCACTGACTGAGGGTCAATCCCTGTCACTGACTGAGATTCATTCCCTGTCACTGTCTGAGTGTTAATGTCAGTCACTGAATGAGTTTGAATCCCTGTCACAGACTGTGTTTCAATCCCAGTCACCAACTGAGATTCAATCCCAGTCACTGACTGAGATTCAATCCCTGTCACTGTCCGAGGGTCGATCCCTGTCACTGACGAAGGATCAATACCTGTCACTGAGTGAGGGTCAATCCCTGTCACTGACTGACGTTCAATTCCTGTCACTGACTGAGGCTCAATCCCTGTCACAGACTGAGTTTCAATTCCTGTCACTGACTGAGGTTCAATCCCTGTCACAGACTGAGATTCAATCCCTGTCACTGTCTGAGATTCAATCCCTGTCACTGACTGAGATTCAATCCCTGTCTCTGACTGAGGCTCAATCCCAGTCACTGACGGAGGATCAATCCCTGTCACTGACTGAGGGTCAATCCCTGTCACTGACTGAGGATCAATCCCTGTCACAGACTGAGATTCAATCCCTGTCACTGACTGAGGTTCAATCCCTGTCACAGACTGAGATTCAATCCCTGTCACTGTCTGAGATTCAATCCCTGTCACTGACTGAGATTCAATCCCTGTCACTGACTGAGATTCAATCCCTGTCACTGAATGAGATTCAATCCCTGTCACTGACTGAGGTTCAATCCCTGTCACTGTCGGCAGGTCAATCCCAATCACTGACTGAGATTAAATCCCTGTCACTAACTGAGATTCAATCCTTGTCACTGACAGAGGTTCATTCCCTGTCACTGACGGAGGATCAATCCCTGACACTGACTGAGGGTCAATCCCTGTCACTGACTGTGGTTCAATTCCTGTTACTTACTGAGATTCAATCCCTGTCACTGACTGAGGGTCAATCCCTGTCACTGACTGAAGGTCAATCACTGTCACTGACTGAAGTTCAATCCCTGTCACTGACTGAGGGTCAATCCCTGTCACAGACTGAGGTTCAATCCCTGTCACAGACTGAGATTCAATCCCTGTCACTGACTGAGGGTCAATCCCTGTCACTGATGGAGGATCAATCCCTGTCACTGACTGAGGATCAATCCCTGTCACTGACTAAGGGTCAATCCCTGTCCCTGACTGAGATTCAATCCCTGTCACTGACTGAGGTTCAATCCCTGTCACTGACAGAGGTTCAATCCCAAACACTGGCTGAGATTTAATTCCTGTCACTTACTGAGATTCAATTCCTGTCACTGACTGAGATATAATACCTGTCACTGACTGAGATTCAATTCCTGTCACTGACTGAGATTCAATCCCTGTCACCGACTGAGATTCAATTCCTGTCACTGACTGAGATTCAACCCCTGTCACTGACTGAGATACAATACGTGTCACGGATTAAGGCTCAATACCTGTCACTGCCTGAGGATCAAACCCTGTCACAGTTTGAGGCTCAATCCCTGTCACGGATTGAGGCTGAATCCCTGTCACTGACTGTGGCTGAATCCCTGCCACTGACTGAGATTCAATCCCTGTCACTGACGGAGGATCAATCCCTGTCCCTGACTGAGATTCAATCGCTGTCACTGACTGAGGTTCAATCCCTGTCACTGACTGAGGGTCAATCCCTGTCACTGACGGAGGTTCAATCCCTGTCACTGAATGAGGGTCAATCCGTGTCACTGACTGAGGTTCAATCCCTGTCACAGACTGAGATTCAATCACTGTCACTGACTGAGGTTCAATCCCTGCAAGTAGAGATTTAATCCCTGTCACTGACTGAGGGTCAATCCCTGACACTGACGGAGGATCAATTCCTGTCACTGACTGAGGGTCAATCACTGTCACTGACTGAGGTTCAATCCCTGCCATTGACGGAGGATCAATCCCTGTCCCTGACTGAGATTTAATCCCTGTCACTGACTGAGGTTCAATCCCTGTCATTTACTGAGGCTCAATCCCTGTCACTGATTAAGCATGAATCCCTGTCACTGACTGTGATTCAATCCCTGTCACTGACTGAGGTTCAATCCCTGTCACAGACTGAGTTTCAATCCCTGTCACTGTCTGAGATTCATTCCCTGTCACTGACTGAGATTCAATCCATGTCACTGACTGAGGTTCAATCACTGTCACTGATTGAGGTTCAATCCCTGTCACTGACTAAGGTTCAAAACCCTGTCACTGACTAAGATTCAATCCATGTCACTGCTTGAGGTTCAATCCCTGTCACTGGCTGAGATTCAATCCCTGTCACTTACTGATGCTCAATCCCTGTCACTGACTGAGGTTCAATCCCTGTCACTGACTGAGATTCACTTCCTGTCACTGACGGAGGATCAATCCCTGTCACTGACTGAGGGTCAATCCCTGTCACTGACTGAGATTCATTCCCTGTCACTGTCTGAGTGTTAATGTCAGTCACTGAATGAGTTTGAATCCCTGTCACAGACTGTGTTTCAATCCCAGTCACCAACTGAGATTCAATCCCAGTCACTGACTGAGATTCAATCCCTGTCACTGTCCGAGGGTCGATCCCTGTCACTGACGAAGGATCAATACCTGTCACTGAGTGAGGGTCAATCCCTGTCACTGACTGACGTTCAATTCCTGTCACTGACTGAGGCTCAATCCCTGTCACAGACTGAGTTTCAATTCCTGTCACTGACTGAGGTTCAATCCCTGTCACAGACTGAGATTCAATCCCTGTCACTGTCTGAGATTCAATCCCTGTCACTGACTGAGATTCAATCCCTGTCTCTGACTGAGGCTCAATCCCAGTCACTGACGGAGGATCAATCCCTGTCACTGACTGAGGGTCAATCCCTGTCACTGACTGAGGATCAATCCCTGTCACAGACTGAGATTCAATCCCTGTCACTGACTGAGGTTCAATCCCTGTCACAGACTGAGATTCAATCCCTGTCACTGTCTGAGATTCAATCCCTGTCACTGACTGAGATTCAATCCCTGTCACTGACTGAGATTCAATCCCTGTCACTGAATGAGATTCAATCCCTGTCACTGACTGAGGTTCAATCCCTGTCACTGTCGGCAGGTCAATCCCAATCACTGACTGAGATTAAATCCCTGTCACTAACTGAGATTCAATCCTTGTCACTGACAGAGGTTCATTCCCTGTCACTGACGGAGGATCAATCCCTGACACTGACTGAGGGTCAATCCCTGTCACTGACTGTGGTTCAATTCCTGTTACTTACTGAGATTCAATCCCTGTCACTGACTGAGGGTCAATCCCTGTCACTGACTGAAGGTCAATCACTGTCACTGACTGAAGTTCAATCCCTGTCACTGACTGAGGGTCAATCCCTGTCACAGACTGAGGTTCAATCCCTGTCACAGACTGAGATTCAATCCCTGTCACTGACTGAGGGTCAATCCCTGTCACTGATGGAGGATCAATCCCTGTCACTGACTGAGGATCAATCCCTGTCACTGACTAAGGGTCAATCCCTGTCCCTGACTGAGATTCAATCCCTGTCACTGACTGAGGTTCAATCCCTGTCACTGACTGAGGGTCAATCCCTGTCACTGATGGAGGATCAATCACTGTCACTGACTGAGGTTCAATCTCTGTCACTGACGGAGGTTCAATCCCTGTCACTGAATGAGGGTCAATCCGTGTCACTGACTGAGGTTCAATCCCTGTCACAGACTGAGATTCAATCACTGTCACTGACTGAGGTTCAATCCCTGCAAGTGGAGATTTAATCCCTGTCACTGACTGAGGGTCAATCCCTGACACTGACGGAGGATCAATTCCTGTCACTGACTGAGGGTCAATCACTGTCACTGACTGAGGTTCAATCCCTGTCACTGACTGTGATTTAATCCCTGTCACTGACTGAAGTTCAATCCCTGACACAGACTGAGATTCAATCCCTGTCACTGTCTGAGATTCATTCCCTGTCACTGACTGAGATTCAATCCATGTCACTGACTGAGGTTCAATCACTGTCACTGACTGAGATTCAATCCCTGCCACTGACTAAGGTTCAATCCCTGTCACTGACTGAGGTTCAATCACTGTCACTGACTGAGGTTCAATCCCTGTCACTGACTAAGGTTCAATCCCTGTCACTGACTGAGATTCAATCCATGTCACTGATTAAGGTTCAATCCCTGTCACTGGCTGAGATTCAATTCCTGTCACCTACTGAGACTCAATCCCTGTCACTAACTGAGATTCAATCCCTGCCACTGACTAAGGTTCAATCCCTGTCACTGACTGAGGTTCAATCACTGTCACTGACTGAGGTTCAATCCCTGTCACTGACTAAGGTTCAATCCCTGTCACTGACTGAGATTCAATACATGTCACTGATTAAGGTTCAATCCCTGTCACTGGCTGTGATTCAATTCCTGTCACCTACTGAGGCTCAATCCCTGTCACTAACTGAGGTTCAATCCCTGTCACTGACAGAGGTTCAATCTCTAACAATGACTGAGATTTAATTCCTGTCACTGACTGAGATTCAATTCCTGTCACTGACTGAGATAAAATCCCTGCCACTGACTGAGATTCAATTAATGTCACTGACTGTGATTCAATCCCTGTCACAGACTGAGATTCAATTCCTGTCACTGACTGAGATTCAATCCCTGTCACTTACTGAGATTCAATCCCTGTCACTGAATGAGATTCAATCCCTGTCACTCTCTGAGATTCAATCCCTGTCACTGACTGAGGTTCAATCCCTGTCACTGTCGGCAGGTCAATCCCAATCACTGACTGAGATTAAATCCCTGTCACTAACTGAGATTCAATCCCTGTCACTGACTGAGGTTCAATCCCTGTCACTGACTGAGAAACAATCCCTGTCACTGACTGAAGTTCAATCCCTGTCACTGACTGGGATTCAATGCCTGTCACAGACTGAGATTCAATCCTTGTCACTGACAGAGGTTCATTCCCTGTCACTGACGGAGATTCAATCCCTGTCACTGACTGAGGGTCAATCCCTGTCACTGAATTAGGTTCAATCCCTGTTACTTACTGAGATTCAATCCCTGTCACGGACAGAGGGTCAATCACTGTCACTGTCTGAAGTTCAATCCCTGTCACTAAATGAGGGTCAATCCTTGTCACTGTCCGAGATTCAATCCCTGTCACTGACGGAGATTCAATCCATGTCCCTGACTGAGGTTCAATCACTGTCACTGATTGAGGTTCAATCCCTGTTACTGACTAAGGTTCAATCCCTGTCACCGATTGAGGTTCAATCACTGTCACTGGCTGAGGGTCAATCCCAGTCACTGACAGAGATTCAATCCCTGTCACGAACTGAGATTCAATCCCTGTCACTGACTGAGGCTCAAACCGTGTCACTAACTGAGGCTCAATCCCTGTCACTGACTGAGAAACAATCCCTGTCACTGACGGAGGATCAATCCCTGTCACTGACTGAGTGTCAATCCCTGTCCCTGACTGAGGTTCAATCCCTGTCACTGACTGAGGTTCAATCCCTGTCACTAAATGAGGGTCAATCCGTGTCACTGACTGAGGTTCAATCCCTGTCACAGACTGAGATTAAATCCCTGTCACTAACTCAGATTCAATCCCTGTCACTGACTGAGGTCCAATCCCTGTCACTGACTGAGGTTCAATCCCTGTCACTGACTGAGAAACAATTCCTGTCACTGACTGAAGTTCAATCCCTGTCACTGACTGAGATTCAATGCCTGTCACAGACTGAGATTCAATCCTTGTCACTGACAGAGGTTCATTCCCTGTCACTGACGGAGGATCAATCCCTGTCACTGACTGAGGGTCAATCCCTGTCACTGACGGAGGAACAATTCCTGTCACTGACTGAGGGTCAATCCCTGTCACAGACTGAGGTTCAATCCCTGTCACTGACGGAGGATCAATCCCTGTCCCTGACTGAGATTCAATCCCTGTCACTGACTGAGGTTCAATCCCTGTCATTTACTGTGGCTCAATCCCTGTCACTGACTGAGGCTCAATCCCTGTCACTGACTGAGATTCAATACCTGTCACTGACTGAGGCTCAATCCCTGTCATTAACTGAGATTCAATCCCTGTCACTAATTGAGATTCAATCCCAGTCACTGACTGAGGCTCAATCCCTGTCACTGACTGTGATTTAATCCCTGTCACTGACTGAGGTTCAATCCCTGTCACAGACTGAGATTCAATCCCTGTCACTGTCTGAGATTCATTCCCTGTCACTGACTGAGATTCAATCCATGTCACTGACTGAGGTTCAATCACTGTCACTGACTGAGATTCAATCCCTGCCACTGACTAAGGTTCAATCCCTGTCACTGACTGAGGTTCAATCACTGTCACTGATTAAGGTTCAATCCCTGTCACTGGCTGAGATTCAATTCCTGTCACCTACTGAGGCTCAATCCCTGTCACTAACTGAGGTTCAATCCCTGTCACTGACAGAGGTTCAATCTCTAACATTGACTGAGATTTAATTCCTGTCACTTACTGAGATTCAATTCCTGTCACTGACTGAGATAAAATCCCTGTCACTGACTGAGATTCAATTCCTGTCACTGACTGAGATTCAATCCCTGTCACTGACTGAGATTCAATTCCTGCCACTGACTGAGATTCAATCCCTGTCACTTACTGAGATTCAATCCCTGTCACTGAATGAGATTCAATCCCTGTCACTGACTGAGGTTCAATCCCTGTCACTGTCGGCAGGTCAATCCCAATCACTGACTGAGATTAAATCCCTGTCACTAACTGAGATTCAATCCTTGTCACTGACAGAGGTTCATTCCCTGTCACTGACGGAGGATCAATCCCTGACACTGACTGAGGGTCAATCCCTGTCACTGACTGTGGTTCAATTCCTGTTACTTACTGAGATTCAATCCCTGTCACTGACTGAGGGTCAATCCCTGTCACTGACTGAAGGTCAATCACTGTCACTGACTGAAGTTCAATCCCTGTCACTGACTGAGGGTCAATCCCTGTCACAGACTGAGGTTCAATCCCTGTCACAGACTGAGATTCAATCCCTGTCACTGACTGAGGGTCAATCCCTGTCACTGATGGAGGATCAATCCCTGTCACTGACTGAGGATCAATCCCTGTCACTGACGGAGGATCAATCCCTGTCCCTGACTGAGATTCAATCCCTGTCACTGAATGAGGTTCAATCCCTGTCACTGACTGAGGGTCAATCCCTGTCACTGATGGAGGATCAATCACTGTCACTGACTGAGGTTCAATCTCTGTCACTGACGGAGGTTCAATCCCTGTCACTGAATGAGGGTCAATCCGTATCACTGACTGAGGTTCAATCCCTGTCACAGACTGAGATTCAATCACTGTCACTGACTGAGGTTCAATCCCTGCAAGTGGAGATTTAATCCCTGTCACTGACTGAGGGTCAATCCCTGACACTGACGGAGGATCAATTCCTGTCACTGACTGAGGGTCAATCACTGTCACTGACTGAGGTTCAATCCCTGTCACTGACTGTGATTTAATCCCTGTCACTGACTGAGGTTCAATCCCTGTCACAGACTGAGATTCAATCCCTGTCACTGTCTGAGATTCATTCCCTGTCACTGACTGAGATTCAATCCATGTCACTGACTGAGGTTCAATCACTGTCACTGACTGAGATTCAATCCCTGCCACTGACTAAGGTTCAATCCCTGTCACTGACTGAGGTTCAATCACTGTCACTGATTAAGGTTCAATCCCTGTCACTGGCTGAGATTCAATTCCTGTCACCTACTGAGGCTCAATCCCTGTCACTAACTGAGGTTCAATCCCTGTCACTGACAGAGGTTCAATCTCTAACATTGACTGAGATTTAATTCCTGTCACTTACTGAGATTCAATTCCTGTCACTGACTGAGATAAAATCCCTGTCACTGACTGAGATTCAATTCCTGTCACTGACTGAGATTCAATCCCTGTCACTGACTGAGATTCAATTCCTGCCACTGACTGAGATTCAATCCCTGTCACTTACTGAGATTCAATCCCTGTCACTGAATGAGATTCAATCCCTGTCACTGACTGAGGTTCAATCCCTGTCACTGTCGGCAGGTCAATCCCAATCACTGACTGAGATTAAATCCCTGTCACTAACTGAGATTCAATCCTTGTCACTGACAGAGGTTCATTCCCTGTCACTGACGGAGGATCAATCCCTGACACTGACTGAGGGTCAATCCCTGTCACTGACTGTGGTTCAATTCCTGTTACTTACTGAGATTCAATCCCTGTCACTGACTGAGGGTCAATCCCTGTCACTGACTGAAGGTCAATCACTGTCACTGACTGAAGTTCAATCCCTGTCACTGACTGAGGGTCAATCCCTGTCACAGACTGAGGTTCAATCCCTGTCACAGACTGAGATTCAATCCCTGTCACTGACTGAGGGTCAATCCCTGTCACTGATGGAGGATCAATCCCTGTCACTGACTGAGGATCAATCCCTGTCACTGACGGAGGATCAATCCCTGTCCCTGACTGAGATTCAATCCCTGTCACTGAATGAGGTTCAATCCCTGTCACTGACTGAGGGTCAATCCCTGTCACTGATGGAGGATCAATCACTGTCACTGACTGAGGTTCAATCTCTGTCACTGACGGAGGTTCAATCCCTGTCACTGAATGAGGGTCAATCCGTGTCACTGACTGAGGTTCAATCCCTGTCACAGACTGAGATTCAATCACTGTCACTGACTGAGGTTCAATCCCTGCAAGTGGAGATTTAATCCCTGTCACTGACTGAGGGTCAATCCATGACACTGACGGAGGATCAATTCCTGTCACTGACTGAGGGTCAATCACTGTCACTGACTGAGGTTCAATCCCTGTCACTGACTGTGATTTAATCCCTGTCACTGACTGAGGTTCAATCCCTGTCACAGACTGAGATTCAATCCCTGTCACTGTCTGAGATTCATTCCCTGTCACTGACTGAGATTCAATCCATGTCACTGACTGAGGTTCAATCACTGTCACTGACTGAGATTCAATCCCTGCCACTGACTAAGGTTCAATCCCTGTCACTGACTGAGGTTCAATCACTGTCACTGACTGAGGTTCAATCCCTGTCACTGACTGAGGTTCAATCCCTGTCACTAAATGAGGGTCAATCCGTGTCACTGACTGAGGTTCAATCCCTGTCACAGACTGAGATTAAATCCCTGTCACTAACTCAGATTCAATCCCTGTCACTGACTGAGGTCCAATCCCTGTCACTGACTGAGGTTCAATCCCTGTCACTGACTGAGAAACAATTCCTGTCACTGACTGAAGTTCAATCCCTGTCACTGACTGAGATTCAATGCCTGTCACAGACTGAGATTCAATCCTTGTCACTGACAGAGGTTCATTCCCTGTCACTGACGGAGGATCAATCCCTGTCACTGACTGAGGGTCAATCCCTGTCACTGACGGAGGAACAATTCCTGTCACTGACTGAGGGTCAATCCCTGTCACAGACTGAGGTTCAATCCCTGTCACTGACGGAGGATCAATCCCTGTCCCTGACTGAGATTCAATCCCTGTCACTGACTGAGGTTCAATCCCTGTCATTTACTGTGGCTCAATCCCTGTCACTGACTGAGGCTCAATCCCTGTCACTGACTGAGATTCAATACCTGTCACTGACTGAGGCTCAATCCCTGTCATTAACTGAGATTCAATCCCTGTCACTAATTGAGATTCAATCCCAGTCACTGACTGAGGCTCAATCCCTGTCACTGACTGTGATTTAATCCCTGTCACTGACTGAGGTTCAATCCCTGTCACAGACTGAGATTCAATCCCTGTCACTGTCTGAGATTCATTCCCTGTCACTGACTGAGATTCAATCCATGTCACTGACTGAGGTTCAATCACTGTCACTGACTGAGATTCAATCCCTGCCACTGACTAAGGTTCAATCCCTGTCACTGACTGAGGTTCAATCACTGTCACTGATTAAGGTTCAATCCCTGTCACTGGCTGAGATTCAATTCCTGTCACCTACTGAGGCTCAATCCCTGTCACTAACTGAGGTTCAATCCCTGTCACTGACAGAGGTTCAATCTCTAACACTGACTGAGATTTAATTCCTGTCACTTACTGAGATTCAATTCCTGTCACTGACTGAGATAAAATCCCTGTCACTGACTGAGATTCAATTCCTGTCACTGACTGAGATTCAATCCCTGTCACTGACTGAGATTCAATTCCTGCCACTGACTGAGATTCAATCCCTGTCACTTACTGAGATTCAATCCCTGTCACTGAATGAGATTCAATCCCTGTCACTGACTGAGGTTCAATCCCTGTCACTGTCGGCAGGTCAATCCCAATCACTGACTGAGATTAAATCCCTGTCACTAACTGAGATTCAATCCTTGTCACTGACAGAGGTTCATTCCCTGTCACTGACGGAGGATCAATCCCTGACACTGACTGAGGGTCAATCCCTGTCACTGACTGTGGTTCAATTCCTGTTACTTACTGAGATTCAATCCCTGTCACTGACTGAGGGTCAATCCCTGTCACTGACTGAAGGTCAATCACTGTCACTGACTGAAGTTCAATCCCTGTCACTGACTGAGGGTCAATCCCTGTCACAGACTGAGGTTCAATCCCTGTCACAGACTGAGATTCAATCCCTGTCACTGACTGAGGGTCAATCCCTGTCACTGATGGAGGATCAATCCCTGTCACTGACTGAGGATCAATCCCTGTCACTGACGGAGGATCAATCCCTGTCCCTGACTGAGATTCAATCCCTGTCACTGACTGAGGTTCAATCCCTGTCACTGACTGAGGGTCAATCCCTGTCACTGATGGAGGATCAATCACTGTCACTGACTGAGGTTCAATCTCTGTCACTGACGGAGGTTCAATCCCTGTCACTGAATGAGGGTCAATCCGTGTCACTGACTGAGGTTCAATCCCTGTCACAGACTGAGATTCAATCACTGTCACTGACTGAGGTTCAATCCCTGCAAGTGGAGATTTAATCCCTGTCACTGACTGAGGGTCAATCCCTGACACTGACGGAGGATCAATTCCTGTCACTGACTGAGGGTCAATCACTGTCACTGACTGAGGTTCAATCCCTGTCACTGACTGTGATTTAATCCCTGTCACTGACTGAGGTTCAATCCCTGTCACAGACTGAGATTCAATCCCTGTCACTGTCTGAGATTCATTCCCTGTCACTGACTGAGATTCAATCCATGTCACTGACTGAGGTTCAATCACTGTCACTGACTGAGATTCAATCCCTGCCACTGACTAAGGTTCAATCCCTGTCACTGACTGAGGTTCAATCACTGTCACTGACTGAGGTTCAATCCCTGTCACTGACTAAGGTTCAATCCCTGTCACTGACTGAGATTCAATCCATGTCACTGATTAAGGTTCAATCCCTGTCACTGGCTGAGATTCATTTCCTGTCACCTACTGAGGCTCAATCCCTGTCACTAACTGAGGTTCAATCCCTGTCACTGACAGAGGTTCAATCTCTAACAATGACTGAGATTTAATTCCTGTCACTTACTGAGATTCAATTCCTGTCACTGACTGAGATAAAATCCCTGCCACTGACTGAGATTCAATTCCTGTCACTGACTGAGATTCAATCCCTGTCACTGACTGAGATTCAATTCCTGTCACTGACTGAGATTCAATCCCTGTCACTTACTGAGATTCAATCCCTGTCACTGAATGAGATTCAATCCCTGTCACTCTCTGAGATTCAATCCCTGTCACTGACTGAGGTTCAATCCCTGTCACTGTCGGCAGGTCAATCCCAATCACTGACTGAGATTAAATCCCTGTCACTAACTGAGATTCAATCCCTGTCACTGACTGAGGTTCAATCCCTGTCACTGACTGAGAAACAATCCCTGTCACTGACTGAAGTTCAATCCCTGTCACTGACTGAGATTCAATGCCTGTCACAGACTGAGATTCAATCCTTGTCACTGACAGAGGTTCATTCCCTGTCACTGACGGAGATTCAATCCCTGTCACTGACTGAGGGTCAATCCCTGTCACTGAATTAGGTTCAATCCCTGTTACTTACTGAGATTCAATCCCTGTCACGGACAGAGGGTCAATCCCTGTCACTGACTGAAGGTCAATCACTGTCACTGTCTGAAGTTCAATCCCTGTCACAGACTGAGCTTCATCCCCTGTCACTGACTGAGGTTCAATCCCTGTCACTGACTGAGGTTCAATCCCTGTCACTGACTGAGAAACAATCCCTGTCACTGACTGAAGTTCAATCCCTGTCACTGACTGAGATTCAATGCCTGTCACAGACTGAGATTCAATCCTTGTCACTGACAGAGGTTCATTCCCTGTCACTGACGGAGGATCAATCCCTGTCACTGACTGAGTGTCAATCCCTGTCCCTGACTGAGATTCAATCCCTGTCACTGACTGAGGTTTAATCCCTGTCACTGACTGAGGTTCAATCCCTGTCACTAAATGAGGGTCAATCCGTGTCACTGACTGAGGTTCAATCCCTGTCACAGACTGAGATTAAATCCCTGTCACTAACTCAGATTCAAACCCTGTCACTGACTGAGGTCCAATCCCTGTCACTGACTGAGGTTCAATCCCTGTCACTGACTGAGAAACAATTCCTGTCACTGACTGAAGTTCAATCCCTGTCACTGACTGAGATTCAATGCCTGTCACAGACTGAGATTCAATCCTTGTCACTGACAGAGGTTCATTCCCTGTCACTGACGGAGGATCAATCCCTGTCACTGACTGAGGGTCAATCCCTGTCACTGACGGAGGATCAATTCCTGTCACTGACTGAGGGTCAATCCCTGTCACAGACTGAGGTTCAATCCCTGTCACTGACGGAGGATCAATCCCTGTCCCTGACTGAGATTCAATCCCTGTCACTGACTGAGGTTCAATCCCTGCCATTTACTGTGGCTCAATCCCTGTCACTGACTGAGGCTCAATCCCTGTCACTGACTGAGATTCAATACCTGTCACTGACTGAGGCTCAATCCCTGTCATTAACTGAGATTCAATCCCTGTCACTAATTGAGATTCAATCCCAGTCACTGACTGAGGCTCAATCCCTGTCACTGACTGTGATTTAATCCCTGTCACTGACTGAGGTTCAAACCCTGTCACAGACTGAGATTCAATCCCTGTCACTGTCTGAGATTCATTCCCTGTCACTGACTGAGATTCAATCCATGTCACTGACTGAGGTTCAATCACTGTCACTGACTGAGATTCAATCCCTGCCACTGACTAAGGTTCAATCCCTGTCACTGACTGAGGTTCAATCACTGTCACTGACTGAGGTTCAATCCCTGTAACTGACTAAGTTTCAATCCCTGTCACTGACTGAGATTCAATCCATGTCACTGATTAAGGTTCAATCCCTGTCACTGGCTGAGATTCAATTCCTGTCACCTACTGAGGCTCAATCCTTGTCACTTACTGAGATTCAATTCCTGTCACTGACTGAGATAAAATCCCTGTCACTGACTGAGATTCAATTTCTGTCACTGACTGAGATTCAATCCCTGTCACTGACTGAGATTCAATTCCTGTCACTGACTGAGATTCAATCCCTGTCACTTACTGAGATTCAATCCCTGTCACTGAATGAGATTCAATCCCTGTCACTGACTGAGGTTCAATCCCTGTCACTGTCGGCAGGTCAATCCCAATCACTGACTGAGATTAAATCCCTGTCACTAACTGAGATTCAATCCTTGTCACTGACAGAGGTTCATTCCCTGTCACTGACGGAGGATCAATCCCTGTCACTGACTGAGGGTCAATCCCTGTCACTGACTGTGGTTCAATTCCTGTTACTTATTGAGATTCAATCCCTGTCACTGACTGAGGGTCAATCCCTGTCACTGACTGAAGGTCAATCACTGTCACTGACTGAAGTTCAATCCCTGTCACTAAATGAGGGTCAATCCCTGTCACAGACTGAGGTTCAATCCCTGTCACAGACTGAGATTCAATCCATGTCACTGACTGAGGGTCAATCCCTGTCACTGATGGAGGATCAATCCCTGTCACTGACTGAGGATCAATCCCTGTCACTGACGGAGGATCAATCCCTGTCCCTGACTGAGATTCAATCCCTGTCACTGACTGAGGTTCAATCCCTGTCACTGACTGAGGGTCAATCCCTGTCACTGATGGAGGATCAATCACTGTCACTGACTGAGGTTCAATCTCTGTCACTGACGGAGGTTCAATCCCTGTCACTGAATGAGGGTCAATCCGTGTCACTGACTGAGGTTCAATCCCTGTCACAGACTGAGATTCAATCACTGTCACTGACTGAGGTTCAATCCCTGCAAGTGGAGATTTAATCCCTGTCACTGACTGAGGGTCAATCCCTGACACTGACGGAGGATCAATTCCTGTCACTGACTGAGGGTCAATCACTGTCACTGACTGAGGTTCAATCCCTGTCACTGACGGAGGATCAATCCCTGTCCCTGACTGAGATTTAATCCCTGTCACTGACTGAGGTTCAATCCCTGTCATTTACTGAGGCTCAATCCCTGTCACTGACTGAGGCTGAATCCCTGTCACTGACTGTGATTCAATCCCTGTCACTGACTGAGGTTCAATCCCTGTCACAGACTGAGTTTCAATCCCTGTCACTGTCTGAGATTCATTCCCTGTCACTGACTGAGATTCAATCCATGTCACTGACTGAGGTTCAATCACTGTCACTGATTGAGGTTCAATCCCTGTCACTGACTAAGGTTCAATCCCTGTCACTGACTAAGATTCACTTCCTGTCACCTACTGAGGCTCAATCCCTGTCACTAACTGAGGTTCAATCCCTGTCACTGACAGAGGTTCAATCCCAAACACTGGCTGAGATTTAATTCCTGTCACTTACTGAGATTCAATTCCTGTCACTGACTGAGATATAATCCCTGTCACTGACTGAGATTCAATTCCTGTCACTGACTGAGATTCAATCCCTGTCACCGACTGAGATTCAATTCCTGTCACTGACTGAGATTCAACCCCTGTCACTGACTGAGATACAATACGTGTCACGGATTAAGGCTCAATACCTGTCACTGCCTGAGGATCAAACCCTGTCACAGTCTGAGGCTCAATCCCTGTCACGGATTGAGGCTGAATCCCTGTCACTGACTGTGGCTGAATCCCTGCCACTGACTGAGATTCAATCCCTGTCACTGATTGAGGTTCAATCCCTGTCAAAGACTGAGATTCAATCCCTGTCACTGTCTGAGATTGAATCCCTGTCACTGACTGCGATTCAATCATAGTCACTGACTGAGTTTCAATCCCTGTCACTGATTGAGATTCAATCACTGTACTGATTGAGGTTCAATCCCTGTCACTGACTGAGGCTCAATCCCTGTCACTGATTGAGATTCAATCGCTGTCACGGATTGAGGGATAATCCCTGAAACTATAAGTGGCTCAATCCCTGTCACCAACTGAGATTCAATCCCTGTCACTGACTGAGATTCAATCCCTGTCACTGTCTGAAGGTTATTCCCAGACACTGACTGAGATTCAATTGCTGTCACTAACTGAAAATCAATCCCTGTCACTGACTGAGGTTCAATCCCTGTCACAGACTGAGATTCAATCCCTGTCATTGACTGAGGTTCAATCCCTGACTCTGACTGAGATTCAATCCCTGTCACTGTCTGAGGGTCAATGCCAGTCACTGACTGAGATTGAATCCCTGTCACTAACTGAGATTGATTCCCTGTCACTAACTGAGATTCAATTCCTGTCACTAACTGAAAATCAATCCCTGTCACTGACTGAGGTTGAATCCCTGTCACTGACTGAGGTTCAATCCCTGTCACTTACTGAGGCTCAATCACTGTCACTGACTGAGGTTCAATCCCTGTCACTTACTGAGGCTCAATCACTGTCACTGACTGAGGCTCAATCCCTGTCACTGACTGAGATTCAATCCTTGTCACTGTCTGAGGTTCAATCCCTGTCACAGACTGAGATTCAATCCCTGTCACTGTCTGAGATTCAATCCCTGTCACTAACTGAGATTCAATCCCTCTCACTGACTGGGGTTCAATCCCTGTCACAGACTCAGATTCAATCCCTGTCACTGACTGAGGGTCAATACCGGTCATTAACTAATGTTCAATCCCAGTCACTGACTGAGGTTCAATCCCTGTCACAGACTGAGATTCAATCCCTGTCACTGACAGATGTTCAATCTCTAACACTGACTGAGATTTAATTCCTGTCACTTACTGAGATTCAATTCCTGTCACTGACTGAGATAAAATCCCTGTCACTGACTGAGATTCAATTCCTGTCACAGACTGAGATTCAATCCCTGTCACTGACTGAGATTCAATTCCTGTCACTGACTGAGATTCAATCCCTGTCACTTACTGAGATTCAATCCCTGTCACTGAATGAGATTCAATCCCTGTCACTGACTGAGGTTCAATCCCTGTCACTGTCAGCAGGTCAATCCCAATCAATGACTGAGATTAAATCCCTGTCACTAACTGAGATTCAATCCTTGTCACTGACAGAGGTTCATTCCCTGTCACTGACTGAGGATCAATCCCTGTCACTGACTGAGGGTCAATCCCTGTCACTGACTGAAGGTCAATCACTGTCACTGACTGAAGTTCAATCCCTGTCACTAAATGAGGGTCAATCCCTGTCACAGACTGAGGTTCAATCCCTGTCACAGACTGAGATTCAATCCCTGTCACTGACTGAGGGTCAATCCCTGTCACTGATGGAGGATCAATCCCTGTCACTGACTGAGGATCAATCCCTGTCACTGACGGAGGATCAATCCCTGTCCCTGACTGAGATTCAATCCCTGTCACTGACTGAGGTTCAATCCCTGTCACTGACTGAGGGTCAATCCCTGTCACTGATGGAGGATCAATCACTGTCACTGACTGAGGTTCAATCTCTGTCACTGACGGAGGTTCAATCCCTGTCACTGAATGAGGGTCAATCCGTGTCACTGACTGAGGTTCAATCCCTGTCACAGACTGAGATTCAATCACTGTCACTGACTGAGGTTCAATCCCTGCAAGTGGAGATTTAATCCCTGTCAATGACTGAGGGTCAATCCCTGACACTGACGGAGGATCAATTCCTGTCACTGACTGAGGGTCAATCACTGTCACTGACTGAGGTTCAATCCCTGTCACTGACGGAGGATCAATCCCTGTCCCTGACTGAGATTTAATCCCTGTCACTGACTGAGGTTCAATCCCTGTCATTTACTGAGGCTCAATCCCTGTCACTGACTGAGGCTGAATCCCTGTCACTGACTGTGATTCAATCCCTGTCACTGACTGAGGTTCAATCCCTGTCACAGACTGAGTTTCAAACCCTGTCACTGTCTGAGATTCATTCCCTGTCACTGACTGAGATTCAATCCATGTCACTGTCTGAGGTTCAATCACTGTCACTGATTGAGGTTCAATCCCTGTCACTGACTAAGGTTCAATCCCTGTCACTGACTAAGATTCAATCCATGTCACTGCTTGAGGTTCAATCCCTCTGTCACTGGCTGAGATTCACTTCCTGTCACCTACTGAGGCTCAATCCCTGTCACTAACTGAGGTTCAATCCCTGTCACTGACAGAGGTTCAATCCCAAACACTGGCTGAGATTTAATTCCTGTCACTTACTGAGATTCAATTCCTGTCACTGACTGAGATATAATACCTGTCACTGACTGAGATTCAATTCCTGTCACTGACTGAGATTCAATCCCTGTCACCGACTGAGATTCAATTCCTGTCACTGACTGAGATTCAACCCCTGTCACTGACTGAGATACAATACGTGTCACGGATTAAGGCTCAATACCTGTCACTGCCTGAGGATCAAACCCTGTCACAGTTTGAGGCTCAATCCCTGTCACGGATTGAGGCTGAATCCCTGTCACTGACTGTGGCTGAATCCCTGCCACTGAATGAGATTCAATCCCTGTCACTGACGGAGGATCAATCCCTGTCCCTGACTGAGATTCAATCGCTGTCACTGACTGAGGTTCAATCCCTGTCACTGACTGAGGGTCAATCCCTGTCACTGATGGAGGATCAATCACTGTCACTGACTGAGGTTCAATCTCTGTCACTGACAGAGGTTCAATCCCTGTCACTGAATGAGGGTCAATCCGTGTCACTGACTGAGGTTCAATCCCTGTCACAGACTGAGATTCAATCACTGTCACTGACTGAGGTTCAATCCCTGACACTGACGGAGGATCAATTCCTGTCACAGACTGAGATTCAATCCTTGTCACTGACTGAGGTTCATTCCCTGTCACTGACGGAGGATCAATCCCTGTCACTAACTGAGGGTCAATCCCTGTCACTGACTGAGGTTCAATCCCTGTTACTTACTGAGATTCAATCCCTGTCACTGACTGAGGTTCAATCCCTGTCACTGACTAAGATTCAATCCCTGTCACTAACTGAGATTCAATCCCTGTCACTAACTGAGAATCAATCACTGTCACTGAGTGAAGTTCAATCCCTGTCACAGACTGAGATTCAATCCATGTCACTGACTGAGATTCAATCCCTGTCACTAACTGAGATTCAATCCCTGTCACTGACTGAGGCTCAATCCTTGTCACTGACTGAGGATCAATACCTGTCACTGACTGAGGGTCAATCTCTGTCACTGACTGAGGTTCAATTCCTGTCACAGACTGAGGCTCAATCCCTGTCACTGACTGAGATTCAATCCCTGTCACTGTCTGAGGGTCAATGCCAGTCACTGACTGAGATTGAATCCCTGTCACTAACTGAGATTCAATCCCTGTCACTTACTGAGGCTCAATCCCTGTCACTGACTGAGGTTCAATCCCTGTCACTGACTGAGATTCAATTCCTGTCACTGACGGAGGATCAATCCCTGTCACTGACTGAGGGTCAATTCCTGTCACTGACTGAGATTCATTCCCTGTCACCTACTGCGGCTCAATCCCTGACACTGACTGAGGCTCAATCCCTCTCACTGTCTGAATGTTAATGTCAGTCACTGAATGAGTTTGAATCCCTGTCACAGACTGTGTTTCAATCCCAGTCACCAAATGAGATTCAATCCCAGTCACTGACTGAGATTCAATCCCTGTCACTGTCCGAGGGTCGATCCCTGTCACTGACGAAGGATCAATACCTGTCACTGAGTGAGGGTCAATCCCTGTCACTGACTGAGGTTCAATTCCTGTCACTGACTGAGGTTCAATCCCTGTCACAGACTGAGATTCAATCCCTGTCACTGTCTGAGATTCAATCCCTGTCACTGTCTGAGATTCAATCCCTGTCACTGACTGAGATTCAATCCCTGTCTCTGACTGAGGCTCAATTCCAGTCACTGACGGAGGATCAATTCCTGTCACTGACTGAGGATCAATCCCTGTCACAGACTGAGATTCAATCCCTGTCACTGACTGAGGTTCAATCCCTGTCACAGACTGAGATTCAATCCCTGTCACTGTCTGAGATTCAATCCCTGTCACTGACTGAGGGTCAATCCCTGTCACTGTCTGAGCGTCAATCCCTGTCACAGACTTAGGTTCAATCCCTGTCACTGACTGAGATTCAATCCCTGTCACTGACTGAGGGTCAATCCCAGTCACTGACTGAGGGTCAATCCCTGTCACTGACGGAGAATCAATCCCTGTCACTGACTGAGGCTCAATCTCTGTCACAGACTGTGATTCAATCCCTGTCACTGACTGAGATTCAATCCCTGTCACTAACTGAGATTCAATCCCAGTCACTGACTGATGCTCAATCCTTGTCACTGACGGAGGATCGATACCTGTCACTGACTGAGGGTCAATCTCTGTCACTGACTGAGGTTCAATTCCTGTCACTGACTGAGGCTCAATCCCTGTCACTGACTGAGGTTCCATCCCTGTCACTGACTGAGATTCAATCCCTGTCACTGTCTGAGGGTCAATGCCAGTCACTGACTGAGATTGAATCCCTGTCACTAACTGAGATTCAATCCCTGTCACTTACTGAGGCTCAATCCCTCACACTGACTGTGGCTCAATCCCTGTCACTGACTGAGTGACATTGTCAGTCTCTGAATGAGATTGAATCCCTGTCACAGACTGAGATTCAATCCCTGTCTGCAACTGAGATTCAATCCCAGTCACAGACAGAGATTCAATCCCTGTCACTGTCTGAGTGTCGATCCCTGCCACTGACGAAGTATCAATACCTGTCACTGACTGAGGGTCAATCCCTGTCACAGACTGAGGTTCAATTCCTGTCACTGACTGAGGTTCAATCGCTGTCACAGACTGAGATTCAACCCCAGTCACTGTCTGAGATTCAATCCCTGTCTCTGACTGAGGCTCAATCCCTGTCACTGACGGAGGATCAATACCTGTCACTGTCTGAGATTCAATCCCTGTCACTGACTGAGGTTAAATTCCTGTCACAGACTGAGATTCAATCACTGTCACAGACTGAGGTTCAATCCCTGTCACTGGCTGAGATTCAATCCCTGTCACTGACTAAGGTTCAATCCCTGTCACTGACTGAGGTTCAATCCCTGTCACTGTCTGAGATTCAATCCCTGTCACTGACTGAGATTCAGTCCCTGTCACTGTCTCAGATTTAATCCCTGTCTCTGACTAAGGTTCAATCCCTGTCACTGACGGAGGTTCAATCCCTGTCACTGATTGAGATTCATTCCCTGTCACCGTCTGAGTTTCAATCCCTGTCACTGACTGAGGTTCAATCCTAGTCACTGATGGTGGTTCAATCCCAGTCACTGACTGAGATTCAATCCCTGTCACTAACTGAGATTCAATCCCTGTCACTGACTGAGGTTCAATCCCTGTTAGTGGCTGAGATTCAATCCCTGTCACTGACTAGGGGTCAATCCCGGTCACTGACGGAGGATCAATTCCTGTCACTGACTGAGGGTCAATCCCTGTCACTGACTGAGAGTCAATCCCTGTCACTGACGGATCAATCCCTTTCACTAACTGAGGTTCAATCCCTGTCACTTTTTGAGGCTCAATCCTTGTCACTGACTGAGGCTCAATCCCTGTCACTGACTGAGATTCAATACCTGTCACTGACTGAGGCTCAATCCCTGTCACTAACTGAGATTCAATCCCTGTCACTAACTGAGATTCAATTCCAGTCACTGACTGAGGCTCAATCCCTGTCACTTACTGTGATTCAATCCCTGTCACTGACTGAGGTTCAATCCATGTCACAGACTGAGATTCAATCCCTGTCACTGACTGAGATTCAACCCCTGTCACTGACTGCGTCTCAATACCAGTCACTGACTGAGATTCAATCCCTGTCACTGTCTGAGGGTCAATGCCAGTCACTGACTGAGATTGAATCCCTGTCACTAACTGAGATTCAATCCCTGTCACTTACTGAGGCTCAACCCCTGTCACTGACTGAGGTTCAATCCCTGTCACTGACTGAGATTCAATTCCTGTCACTGACGGAGGATCAATCCCTGTCACTGACTGAGGTTCATTCCCTGTCACCTACTGAGGCTCAATCCTTGACACTGACTGAGGCTCAATCCCTCTCACTGTCTGAGTGTTAATGTCAGTCACTGAATGAGTTTGTATCCCTGTCACAGACTGTTTTTCAATCCCAGTCACCAACTGAGATTCAATCCCAGTCACTGACTGAGATTCAATCCCTGTCACTGTCCGAGGGTCGATCCCTGTCACTGACGAAGGATCAATACCTGTCACTGAGTGAGGGTCAATCCCTGTCACTGACTGAGGTTCAATTCCTGTCACTGACTGAGGCTCAATCCCTGTCACAGACTGAGTTTCAATTCCTGTCACTGACTGAGGTTCAATCCCTGTCACAGACTGAGATTCAATCCCTGTCACTGTCTGAGATTCAATCCCTGTCACTGACTGAGATTCAATCCCTGTCTCTGACTGAGGCTCAATCCCAGTCACTGACGGAGGATCAATCCCTGTCACTGACTGAGGGTCAATCCCTGTCACTGACTGAGGTTCATTCCCTGTCACAGACTGAGATTCAATTCCTGTCACTGACTGAGGATCAATCCCTGTCACAGACTGAGATTCAATCCCTGTCACTGACTGAGGTTCAATCCCTGTCACTGACTGAGATTCAATCCCTGTCACTGTCTGAGATTCAATCCCTGTCACTGACTGAGGGTCAATCCCTGTCACTGTCTGAGCGTCAATCCCTGTCACAGACTTAGGTTCAATCCCTGTCACTGACTGAGATTCAATCCCTGTCACTGACTGAGGGTCAATCCCAGTCACTGACTGAAGGTCAATCCCTGTCACTGACGGAGAATCAATCCCTGTCACTGACTGAGGCTCAATCTCTGTCACTGACTGTGATTCAATCCCTGTCACTGACTGAGATTCAATCCCTGTCACTAACTGAGATTCAATCCCAGTCACTGACTGAGGCCCAATCCTTGTCACTGACGGAGGATAGATACCTGTCACTGACTGAGGGTCAATCTCTGTCACTGACTGAGGTTCAATTCCTGTCACTGACTGAGGCTCAATCCCTGTCACTGACTGAGGTTCAATCGCTGTCACTGACTGAGATTCAATCCCTGTCACTGTTTGAGGGTCATTGCCAGTCACTGACTGAGATTGAATCCCTGTCACTAACCGAGATTCAATCCCTGTCACTTACTGAGGCTCAACCCCTCACACTGACTGTGGCTCAATCCCTGTCACTGTCTGAGTGACATTGTCAGTCTCTGAATGAGATTTAATCCCTGTCACAGACTGAGATTCAATCCCTGTCACCAACTGAGATACAATCCCTGTCAGTGGCTGAGATTCAATCCCTGTCACTGACTAAGGTTCAATCCCTGACACTGACGGAGGATCAATTCCTGTCACTGACTGAGGGTCAATCACTGTCACTGACTGAGGTTCAATCCCTGTCACTGACGGAGGATCAATCCCTGTCCCTGACTGAGATTTAATCCCTGTCACTGACTGAGGTTCAATCCCTGTCATTTACTGAGGCTCAATCCCTGTCACTGACTGAGGCTGAATCCCTGTCACTGACTGTGATTCAATCCCTGTCACTGACTGAGGTTCAATCCCTGTCACAGACTGAGTTTCAAACCCTGTCACTGTCTGAGATTCATTCCCTGTCACTGACTGAGATTCAATCCATGTCACTGTCTGAGGTTCAATCACTGTCACTGATTGAGGTTCAATCCCTGTCACTGACTAAGGTTCAATCCCTGTCACTGACTAAGATTCAATCCATGTCACTGCTTGAGGTTCAATCCCTCTGTCACTGGCTGAGATTCACTTCCTGTCACCTACTGAGGCTCAATCCCTGTCACTAACTGAGGTTCAATCCCTGTCACTGACAGAGGTTCAATCCCAAACACTGGCTGAGATTTAATTCCTGTCACTTACTGAGATTCAATTCCTGTCACTGACTGAGATATAATACCTGTCACTGACTGAGATTCAATTCCTGTCACTGACTGAGATTCAATCCCTGTCACCGACTGAGATTCAATTCCTGTCACTGACTGAGATTCAACCCCTGTCACTGACTGAGATACAATACGTGTCACGGATTAAGGCTCAATACCTGTCACTGCCTGAGGATCAAACCCTGTCACAGTTTGAGGCTCAATCCCTGTCACGGATTGAGGCTGAATCCCTGTCACTGACTGTGGCTGAATCCCTGCCACTGAATGAGATTCAATCCCTGTCACTGACGGAGGATCAATCCCTGTCCCTGACTGAGATTCAATCGCTGTCACTGACTGAGGTTCAATCCCTGTCACTGACTGAGGGTCAATCCCTGTCACTGATGGAGGATCAATCACTGTCACTGACTGAGGTTCAATCTCTGTCACTGACAGAGGTTCAATCCCTGTCACTGAATGAGGGTCAATCCGTGTCACTGACTGAGGTTCAATCCCTGTCACAGACTGAGATTCAATCACTGTCACTGACTGAGGTTCAATCCCTGACACTGACGGAGGATCAATTCCTGTCACAGACTGAGATTCAATCCTTGTCACTGACTGAGGTTCATTCCCTGTCACTGACGGAGGATCAATCCCTGTCACTAACTGAGGGTCAATCCCTGTCACTGACTGAGGTTCAATCCCTGTTACTTACTGAGATTCAATCCCTGTCACTGACTGAGGTTCAATCCCTGTCACTGACTAAGATTCAATCCCTGTCACTAACTGAGATTCAATCCCTGTCACTAACTGAGAATCAATCACTGTCACTGAGTGAAGTTCAATCCCTGTCACAGACTGAGATTCAATCCATGTCACTGACTGAGATTCAATCCCTGTCACTAACTGAGATTCAATCCCTGTCACTGACTGAGGCTCAATCCTTGTCACTGACTGAGGATCAATACCTGTCACTGACTGAGGGTCAATCTCTGTCACTGACTGAGGTTCAATTCCTGTCACAGACTGAGGCTCAATCCCTGTCACTGACTGAGATTCAATCCCTGTCACTGTCTGAGGGTCAATGCCAGTCACTGACTGAGATTGAATCCCTGTCACTAACTGAGATTCAATCCCTGTCACTTACTGAGGCTCAATCCCTGTCACTGACTGAGGTTCAATCCCTGTCACTGACTGAGATTCAATTCCTGTCACTGACGGAGGATCAATCCCTGTCACTGACTGAGGGTCAATCCCTGTCACTGACTGAGATTCATTCCCTGTCACCTACTGCGGCTCAATCCCTGACACTGACTGAGGCTCAATCCCTCTCACTGTCTGAATGTTAATGTCAGTCACTGAATGAGTTTGAATCCCTGTCACAGACTGTGTTTCAATCCCAGTCACCAAATGAGATTCAATCCCAGTCACTGACTGAGATTCAATCCCTGTCACTGTCCGAGGGTCGATCCCTGTCACTGACGAAGGATCAATACCTGTCACTGAGTGAGGGTCAATCCCTGTCACTGACTGAGGTTCAATTCCTGTCACTGACTGAGGTTCAATCCCTGTCACAGACTGAGATTCAATCCCTGTCACTGTCTGAGATTCAATCCCTGTCACTGTCTGAGATTCAATCCCTGTCACTGACTGAGATTCAATCCCTGTCTCTGACTGAGGCTCAATCCCAGTCACTGACGGAGGATCAATTCCTGTCACTGACTGAGGATCAATCCCTGTCACAGACTGAGATTCAATCCCTGTCACTGACTGAGGTTCAATCCCTGTCACAGACTGAGATTCAATCCCTGTCACTGTCTGAGATTCAATCCCTGTCACTGACTGAGGGTCAATCCCTGTCACTGTCTGAGCGTCAATCCCTGTCACAGACTTAGGTTCAATCCCTGTCACTGACTGAGATTCAATCCCTGTCACTGACTGAGGGTCAATCCCAGTCACTGACTGAGGGTCAATCCCTGTCACTGACGGAGAATCAATCCCTGTCACTGACTGAGGCTCAATCTCTGTCACAGACTGTGATTCAATCCCTGTCACTGACTGAGATTCAATCCCTGTCACTAACTGAGATTCAATCCCAGTCACTGACTGATGCTCAATCCTTGTCACTGACGGAGGATCGATACCTGTCACTGACTGAGGGTCAATCTCTGTCACTGACTGAGGTTCAATTCCTGTCACTGACTGAGGCTCAATCCCTGTCACTGACTGAGGTTCCATCCCTGTCACTGACTGAGATTCAATCCCTGTCACTGTCTGAGGGTCAATGCCAGTCACTGACTGAGATTGAATCCCTGTCACTAACTGAGATTCAATCCCTGTCACTTACTGAGGCTCAATCCCTCAAACTGACTGTGGCTCAATCCCTGTCACTGACTGAGTGACATTGTCAGTCTCTGAATGAGATTGAATCCCTGTCACAGACTGAGATTCAATCCCTGTCTGCAACTGAGATTCAATCCCAGTCACAGACAGAGATTCAATCCCTGTCACTGTCTGAGTGTCGATCCCTGCCACTGACGAAGTATCAATACCTGTCACTGACTGAGGGTCAATCCCTGTCACAGACTGAGGTTCAATTCCTGTCACTGACTGAGGTTCAATCGCTGTCACAGACTGAGATTCAACCCCAGTCACTGTCTGAGATTCAATCCCTGTCTCTGACTGAGGCTCAATCCCTGTCACTGACGGAGGATCAATACCTGTCACTGTCTGAGATTCAATCCCTGTCACTGACTGAGGTTAAATTCCTGTCACAGACTGAGATTCAATCACTGTCACAGACTGAGGTTCAATCCCTGTCACTGGCTGAGATTCAATCCCTGTCACTGACTAAGGTTCAATCCCTGTCACTGACTGAGGTTCAATCCCTGTCACTGTCTGAGATTCAATCCCTGTCACTGACTGAGATTCAGTCCCTGTCACTGTCTCAGATTTAATCCCTGTCTCTGACTAAGGTTCAATCCCTGTCACTGACGGAGGTTCAATCCCTGTCACTGATTGAGATTCATTCCCTGTCACCGTCTGAGTTTCAATCCCTGTCACTGACTGAGGTTCAATCCTAGTCACTGATGGTGGTTCAATCCCAGTCACTGACTGAGATTCAATCCCTGTCACTAACTGAGATTCAATCCCTGTCACTGACTGAGGTTCAATCCCTGTTAGTGGCTGAGATTCAATCCCTGTCACTGACTAGGGGTCAATCCCGGTCACTGACGGAGGATCAATTCCTGTCACTGACTGAGGGTCAATCCCTGTCATTGACTGAGAGTCAATCCCTGTCACTGACGGATCAATCCCTTTCACTAACTGAGGTTCAATCCCTGTCACTTTTTGAGGCTCAATCCTTGTCACTGACTGAGGCTCAATCCCTGTCACTGACTGAGATTCAATACCTGTCACTGACTGAGGCTCAATCCCTGTCACTAACTGAGATTCAATCCCTGTCACTAACTGAGATTCAATTCCAGTCACTGACTGAGGCTCAATCCCTGTCACTTACTGTGATTCAATCCCTGTCACTGACTGAGGTTCAATCCATGTCACAGACTGAGATTCAATCCCTGTCACTGACTGAGATTCAACCCCTGTCACTGACTGCGTCTCAATACCAGTCACTGACTGAGATTCAATCCCTGTCACTGTCTGAGGGTCAATGCCAGTCACTGACTGAGATTGAATCCCTGTCACTAACTGAGATTCAATCCCTGTCACTTACTGAGGCTCAACCCCTGTCACTGACTGAGGTTCAATCCCTGTCACTGACTGAGATTCAATTCCTGTCACTGACGGAGGATCAATCCCTGTCACTGACTGAGGTTCATTCCCTGTCACCTACTGAGGCTCAATCCTTGACACTGACTGAGGCTCAATCCCTCTCACTGTCTGAGTGTTAATGTCAGTCACTGAATGAGTTTGTATCCCTGTCACAGACTGTTTTTCAATCCCAGTCACCAACTGAGATTCAATCCCAGTCACTGACTGAGATTCAATCCCTGTCACTGTCCGAGGGTCGATCCCTGTCACTGACGAAGGATCAATACCTGTCACTGAGTGAGGGTCAATCCCTGTCACTGACTGAGGTTCAATTCCTGTCACTGACTGAGGCTCAATCCCTGTCACAGACTGAGTTTCAATTCCTGTCACTGACTGAGGTTCAATCCCTGTCACAGACTGAGATTCAATCCCTGTCACTGTCTGAGATTCAATCCCTGTCACTGACTGAGATTCAATCCCTGTCTCTGACTGAGGCTCAATCCCAGTCACTGACGGAGGATCAATCCCTGTCACTGACTGAGGGTCAATCCCTGTCACTGACTGAGGTTCATTCCCTGTCACAGACTGAGATTCAATTCCTGTCACTGACTGAGGATCAATCCCTGTCACAGACTGAGATTCAATCCCTGTCACTGACTGAGGTTCAATCCCTGTCACTGACTGAGATTCAATCCCTGTCACTGTCTGAGATTCAATCCCTGTCACTGACTGAGGGTCAATCCCTGTCACTGTCTGAGCGTCAATCCCTGTCACAGACTTAGGTTCAATCCCTGTCACTGACTGAGATTCAATCCCTGTCACTGACTGAGGGTCAATCCCAGTCACTGACTGAAGGTCAATCCCTGTCACTGACGGAGAATCAATCCCTGTCACTGACTGAGGCTCAATCTCTGTCACTGACTGTGATTCAATCCCTGTCACTGACTGAGATTCAATCCCTGTCACTAACTGAGATTCAATCCCAGTCACTGACTGAGGCCCAATCCTTGTCACTGACGGAGGATAGATACCTGTCACTGACTGAGGGTCAATCTCTGTCACTGACTGAGGTTCAATTCCTGTCACTGACTGAGGCTCAATCCCTGTCACTGACTGAGGTTCAATCGCTGTCACTGACTGAGATTCAATCCCTGTCACTGTTTGAGGGTCATTGCCAGTCACTGACTGAGATTGAATCCCTGTCACTAACCGAGATTCAATCCCTGTCACTTACTGAGGCTCAACCCCTCACACTGACTGTGGCTCAATCCCTGTCACTGTCTGAGTGACATTGTCAGTCTCTGAATGAGATTTAATCCCTGTCACAGACTGAGATTCAATCCCTGTCACCAACTGAGATACAATCCCTGTCAGTGGCTGAGATTCAATCCCTGTCACTGACTAAGGTTCAATCCCTGTCACTGACGTAGGTTCAATCCCTGTCACTGACTGAGATTCAATTCCTGTCACTGACGGAGGATCAATCCCTGTCACTGACTGAGGTTCATTCCCTGTCACCTACTGAGGCTCAATCCTTGACACTGACTGAGGCTCAATCCCTCTCACTGTCTGAGTGTTAATGTCAGTCACTGAATGAGTTTGTATCCCTGTCACAGACTGTTTTTCAATCCCAGTCACCAACTGAGATTCAATCCCAGTCACTGACTGAGATTCAATCCCTGTCACTGTCCGAGGGTCGATCCCTGTCACTGACGAAGGATCAATACCTGTCACTGAGTGAGGGTCAATCCCTGTCACTGACTGAGGTTCAATTCCTGTCACTGACTGAGGCTCAATCCCTGTCACAGACTGAGTTTCAATTCCTGTCACTGACTGAGGTTCAATCCCTGTCACAGACTGAGATTCAATCCCTGTCACTGTCTGAGATTCAATCCCTGTCACTGACTGAGATTCAATCCCTGTCTCTGACTGAGGCTCAATCCCAGTCACTGACGGAGGATCAATCCCTGTCACTGACTGAGGGTCAATCCCTGTCACTGACTGAGGTTCATTCCCTGTCACAGACTGAGATTCAATTCCTGTCACTGACTGAGGATCAATCCCTGTCACAGACTGAGATTCAATCCCTGTCACTGACTGAGGTTCAATCCCTGTCACTGACTGAGATTCAATCCCTGTCACTGTCTGAGATTCAATCCCTGTCACTGACTGAGGGTCAATCCCTGTCACTGTCTGAGCGTCAATCCCTGTCACAGACTTAGGTTCAATCCCTGTCACTGACTGAGATTCAATCCCTGTCACTGACTGAGGGTCAATCCCAGTCACTGACTGAAGGTCAATCCCTGTCACTGACGGAGAATCAATCCCTGTCACTGACTGAGGCTCAATCTCTGTCACTGACTGTGATTCAATCCCTGTCACTGACTGAGATTCAATCCCTGTCACTAACTGAGATTCAATCCCAGTCACTGACTGAGGCCCAATCCTTGTCACTGACGGAGGATAGATACCTGTCACTGACTGAGGGTCAATCTCTGTCACTGACTGAGGTTCAATTCCTGTCACTGACTGAGGCTCAATCCCTGTCACTGACTGAGGTTCAATCGCTGTCACTGACTGAGATTCAATCCCTGTCACTGTTTGAGGGTCATTGCCAGTCACTGACTGAGATTGAATCCCTGTCACTAACCGAGATTCAATCCCTGTCACTTACTGAGGCTCAACCCCTCACACTGACTGTGGCTCAATCCCTGTCACTGTCTGAGTGACATTGTCAGTCTCTGAATGAGATTTAATCCCTGTCACAGACTGAGATTCAATCCCTGTCACCAACTGAGATACAATCCCTGTCAGTGGCTGAGATTCAATCCCTGTCACTGACTAAGGTTCAATCCCTGTCACTGACGTAGGTTCAATCCCTGTCACTGACTAAGGTTCAATCCCGGTCAGTGACTAAGGATCAATCCCTGTCACTGACTAAGGTTCAATCCCTGTCACTGACGGAGGTTCAATCCCTGTCACTGATTGAGATTCAATCCCTGTCACCGTCTGAGTTTCAATCCCTGTCACTGACTGAGGTTGAATCCTAGTCACTAACTGAGATTCAATCCCTGTCACTGACTGACGTTCAATACCTGTTAGTGGCTGAGATTCAATCCCTGTCCCTGACTGAGGGTCAATCCCTATCACTGACTGAGGTTCAATCCCTGTCACTGACGGAGGATCAATCCCTTTCACTAACTGAAATTCAATCCCTGTCACTAACTGAGATTCAACCCCTGTCACTGACTGCGACTCAATACCAGTCACTGACTGAGTTTTAATCTCTGTCACTGTCTGAGGGTTGATCCCTGTCACTGACGAAGGATCAATACCTGTCACTGACTGAGGGTCAATCCCTGTCACAGACTGAGGTTCAATTCCTGTCACTGACTGAGGTTCAATCCGTGTCAAAGACTGAGATTCAATCCCTGTCACCAACTGAGATTCAATCCCAGTCACTGACTGAGATTCAATCCCTGTCACTGTCTGAGGGTTGATCCCTGTCACTGACGAAGTATGAATACCTGTCACTGACTGAGGTTCAATTCCTGTCACTGACTGAGGTTCAATCCGTGTCACAGACTGAGATTCAATCCCTGTCACTGTCTGAAATTTAATCCCTGTCTCTGACTGAGGCTCAATCCCTGTCACTGACGGAAGATCAATACCTGTCACTGACTGAGGCTCAATTCCTGTCACTGACTAAGGATCAATCCCTGTCACTGACGAAGGTTCAATCCCTGTCACTGACGGAGGCTCAATCCCTGTCACTGATTGAGATTCAATCCCTGTCACCGTCTGAGTTTCAATCCCTGTCACTGACTGAGGTTCAATCCTAGTCACTAACTGAGATTCAATCCCTGTCACTGACTGAGGTTCAATCCCTGTTAGTGGCTGAGATTCAATTCCTGTCCCTGACTGAGGGTCAATCCCTGTCACTGACTGAGGTTCAATCCCTGTCACTAACTGAGATTCAATCCCTGTCACTAACTGAGATTCAACCCCTGTCACTGACTGCAACTCAATACCAGTCACTGACTGAGTTTTAATCTCTGTCACTGACTGAGATTCAATCCATGTCACTGACTGAGGTTCAATCACTGTCACTGACTAAGGTTCAATCCCTGTTACTGACTGAGGTTCAATCACTCTCACTGACTGAGATTCAATCCCTGTCACAGACTGAGATTCAATCGCTGTCTCTGACTGAGGCTCAATCCCTGTCACTGACGGAGGATCAATACCTGTCACTGACTGAGGGTCAATCTCTTTCACTGACGGAGGATCAGTACCGTCACTGACTGAGGGTCAATCCCTGTCACTGACTGAGGTTCAATTCCTGTCACTGACTGAGATTCAATCCCTGTCACTGACTGAGATTCAATCCCTGTCACTGACTGATATTCAATACCTGTCACTGACTGAGATTCAATGCCTGTCACAGACTGAGATGCAATCCTTGTCACTGACTGAGGTTCATTCCATGTCACTGACGGAGGATCAATCCCTGTCAAGGACTGAGGGTCAATCCCTGTCACTGTCTGATGTTCAATCCCTGTTACTTACTGAGATTCAATCCCTGTCACTGACTGAGGGTCAATCCCTGTCACTGTCTGAGGGTCAATTCCTGTCAGTGACTGAGATTCAATCCCTGTCACTAACTGAGATTCAATCCCTGTCACTGACTGAGGCTCAATCCTTGTCACTGACGGAGGATCAATACCTGTCACTGACTGAGGCTCAATCTCTGTCACTGACTGAGGTTCAATCCCTGTCACTGACTGAGATTCAATCCCTGTCAATGTCTGAGGGTCAATGCCAGTCACTGACAGAGATTGAATTCCTGTCACTAACTGAGATTCAACCCCTGTCACTTACTGAGGCTCAATCCCTGTCACTGACTGAGGCTCAATCCCTGTCACTGACAGAGATTCAATCCCTGTCACTGACTGAGGTTCAATCCCTGTCACTGACTGAGATTCAATCCCTGTCACTGACTGAGGTTCAATCCCTGTCACTGACTGAGATTCAATCCCTGTCACTGACTGAGATTCAATCCCTGTCACTGTCTGAGGGTCAATCCCTGTCACTGACGGAGGATCAATACCTGTCACTGACTGAGGGTCAATCCCTGTCACTGTCTGAGGGTCAATCCCTGTCACTGACCGAGGATCAATACCTGTCACTGACTGAGGTTCAATCCGTGTCACTAACTGAGATTCAATCCCTGTCACCAACTGAAATTCAATCCCAGTCACTGACTGAGATTCAATCCCTGTCACTGTCTGAGGGTTGATCCCTGTCACTGACGAAGTATCAATCCATGTCACTGACTGAGGTTCAATCCGTGTCACAGACTGAGATTCAATCCCTGTCACTGTCTGAAATTTAATCCCTGTCTCTGACTGAGGCTCAATCCCTGTCAATGACGGAGGATCAATACCTGTCACTGACTGAGGCTCAATCCCTGTCACTGACGGAGGATCAATCCCTGTCACTGTCTGAGATTCAATCCCTGTCACTGACTGAGGTTAAATTCCTGTCACAGACTGAGATTCAATCCCTGTCACTGACTGAGGTTAAATTCCTGTCACTGACTGAGGTTCAATCTGTGTCACAGACTGAGATTCAATCCCTGTCACTGTCTGAAATTCAATCCCTGTCTCTGACTGAGGCTCAATCCCTGTCACTGACGGAGGATCAATACCTGTCACTGACTGAGGTTCAATCCCTGTCACTGACTGAGGGTCAATCCCTGTCACTGGCTGAGGTTCAATCCCTGTCACTGACGGAGGATCAATACCTGTCACTGACTGAGGTTCAATCCCTGTCACTGACGGAGGATCAATACCTGTCACTGACTGAGGTTCAATCCCTGTCACTGACGGAGGATCAATACCTGTCACTGACTGAGGTTCAATCCCTGTCACTGACTGAGGGTCAATCCCTGTCACTGACTAAGGTTCAATCCCTGTCACTGACGTAGGTTCAATCCCTGACAGTGGCTGAGGTTCAATCCCTGTCACTGACTGAGGTTCAATCCCTGTCACTGGCTGAGATTCAATCCCTGTCACTGAATAAGGTTCAATCCCTGTCACTGACGTAGGTTCAATCCCTGTCACTGACGGAGGTTCAATCCCTGTCACTGACTGAGGTTCAATCCCTGTCACTGACTGAGGTTCAATCCCTGTCACTGGCTGAGATTCAATCCCTGTCACTGACTAAGTTTCAGTCCCTGTCACTGACGTAGGTTCAATCCCTGTCATTGACTAAGGTTCAATCCCGGTCAGTGACTAAGGATCAATCCCTGTCACTGACTGAGGTTCAATCCCTGTCACTGACTGAGGTTAATCCCTGTCACTGGCTGAGATTCAATCCCTGTCACTGACTAAGGTTCAATCCCTGTCACTGACGCAGGTTCAATCCCTGTCACTGACTAAGGTTCAATCCCGGTCAGTGACTAAGGATCAATCCCTGTCACTAACTTAGGTTCAATCCCTGTCACTGACGGAGGTTCAATCCCTGTCACTGCTTGAGATTCAATCCCTGTCACTGACTAAGGATCAATCCCGGTCAGTGACTAAGGATCAATCCCTGTCACTGACTAAGGTTCAATCCCTTTCACTGACGGAGGCTCAATCCCTGTCACTGATTGAGATTCAATCCCTGTCACCGTCTGAGTTTCAATCCTAGTCACTAACTGAGATTCAATCCTTGTCACTGACTGAGGTTCAATCCCTGTTAGTGGCTGAGATTCAATCCCTGTCCCTGACTGAGGGTCAATCCCTGTCACTGACTGAGGTTCAATCCCTGTCACTGACGGAGGATCAATCCCTGTCACTAACTGAGATTCAATCCCTGTCACTAACTGAGATTCAACCCCTGTCACCGACTGCAACTCAATACCAGTCACTGACTGAGTTTTAATCTCTGTCACTGACTGAGATTCAATCCATGTCACTGACTGAGGTTCAATCACTGTCACTGACTAAGGTTCAATCCCTGTCACTGACTGAGATTCAATCCCTGTCACTGTCTGAGGGTCAATCCCTGTCACTGACGGAGGATCAATACCTGTCACTGACTGAGGGTCAATCCCTGTCACTGACTGAGATTCAATTCCTGTCACTGACTGAGGTTCAATCCCTGTCACAGACTGAGATTCAATCCCTGTCACTGTCTGAGATTCAATCCCTGTCACAGACTGAGATTCAATCCCTGTCTCTGACTGAGGCTCAATCCCTGTCACTGACGGAGGATCAATACCTGTCACTGACTCAAGGTCAATCCCTGTCACTGACTGAGGTTCAATTCCTGTCACTGACTGAGGCTCAATCCATGTCACTGACTGACATTCAATCCCTGTCACTGTCTGAGATTCAATTCCTGTCACTGACTAAGTTTCAATCCCTGTCACTGTCTGAGATTCAATTCCTGTCACTGTCTGAGGTTCAATCCCTGTCACTGATTGAGATTCAATCCCATTTAACTAACTGAAATTCTATCCCTGTCACTGACTAAGGTTCAATCCCTGTCACTGACTGAGGTTCAATCCCTGTCACTGACTGAGTTTCAATCCCTGTCACCGACTGAGGTTCAATCCCTGTCACAGACTGAGATTCAATCCCCGACACTGACTGAGGGTAAATACCGGACATTGACTAATGTTCATTCCCAGTCACTGACTGAGGTTCAATCTCTGTCACAGATTGAGATTCAATCCCTTTCACTGTCTGAGATTCAATCCCTGTCACTGACTACGGTTCAATCCCTGTCACTGTCTGAGATTCAATTCCTGTCACTGTCTGAGGTTCAATCCCTGTCACTGATTGAGATTCAATCCCATTTAACTAACTGAAATTCTATCCCTGTCACTGACTAAGGTTCAATCCCTGTCACTGACTGAGATTCAATACCTGTCACTACTGAGATTCAATCCCTGTCACTGACTGAGATTCAATCCCTGTCACTGTCTGCGGGTCAATCGCAGTCACTGACTGAGATTAAATCCCTGTCACTAACTGAGATTCAATCCCTGTCACTGTCTGAGATTCAATACCTGTCACTGACTGACGTTCAATCCCTGTCACTGACTGAGAAACACTCCCTCTCTCTGACTGAAGTTCAATCCCTGTCTCAGACTGAGATTCAATCCCTGTCACTGGCTGAGATTCAATCCCTGTCACTGACTAAGGTTCAATCCCTATCACTGACGTAGGTTCAATCCCTGTCACTGGCTGAGGTTCAATCCCTGTCACTGACTGAGGTTCAATCCCTGTCACTGACTGAGGTTCAATCCCTGTCACTGGTTGAGATTCAATCCCTGTCACTGAATAAGGTTCAATCCCTGTCACTGACGTAGGTTCAATACCTGTCACTGACGGAGGTTCAATCCCTGTCACTGACTGAGGTTCAATCCCTGTCACTGACTGAGGTTCAATCCCTGTCACTGGCTGAGATTCAATCCCTGTCACTGACTGAGTTTCAGTCCCTGTCACTGACGTAGGTTCAATCCCTGTCATTGACTAATGTTCAATCCCGGTCAGTGACTAAGGATCAATCCCTGTCACTGACTGAGGTTCAATCCCTGTCACTGACTGAGATTCAATCGCTGTCTCTGACTGAGGCTCAATCCCTGTCACTGACGGAGGATCAATACCTGTCACTGACTGAGGGTCAATCTCTTTCACTGACGGAGGATCAGTACCGTCACTGACTGAGGGTCAATCCCTGTCACTGACTGAGATTCAATCCCTGTCACTGTCTGAGATTCAATCCCTGTCACAGACTGAGATTCAATTCCTGTCACTGACTGAGGTTCAATCCCTGTCACAGACTGAGATTCAATCCCTGTCACTGTCTGAGATTCAATCCCTGTCACAGACTGAGATTCAATCCCTGTCTCTGACTGAGGCTCAATCCCTGTCACTGACGGAGGATCAATACCTGTCACTGACTCAAGGTCAATCCCTGTCACTGACTGAGGTTCAATTCCTGTCACTGACTGAGGCTCAATCCATGTCACTGACTGACATTCAATCCCTGTCACTGTCTGAGATTCAATTCCTGTCACTGACTAAGTTTCAATCCCTGTCACTGTCTGAGATTCAATTCCTGTCACTGTCTGAGGTTCAATCCCTGTCACTGATTGAGATTCAATCCCATTTAACTAACTGAGATTCAATCCCTGTCACTGACTAAGGTTCAATCCCTGTCACTGACTGAGGTTCAATCCCTGTCACTGACTGAGTTTCAATCCCTGTCACCGACTGAGGTTCAATCCCTGTCACAGACTGAGATTCAATCCCCGACACTGACTGAGGGTAAATACCGGACATTGACTAATGTTCATTCCCAGTCACTGACTGAGGTTCAATCTCTGTCACAGACTGAGATTCAATCCCTTTCACTGTCTGAGATTCAATCCCTGTCACTGACTACGGTTCAATCCCTGTCACTGTCTGAGATTCAATTCCTGTCACTGTCTGAGGTTCAATCCCTGTCACTGATTGAGATTCAATCCCATTTAACTAACTGAAATTCTATCCCTGTCACTGACTAAGGTTCAATCCCTGTCACTGACTGAGATTCAATACCTGTCACTACTGAGATTCAATCCCTGTCACTGACTGAGATTCAATCCCTGTCACTGTCTGCGGGTCAATCGCAGTCACTGACTGAGATTAAATCCCTGTCACTAACTGAGATTCAATCCCTGTCACTGTCTGAGATTCAATACCTGTCACTGACTGAGGTTCAATCCCTGTCACTGACTGAGAAACACTCCCTCTCTCTGACTGAAGTTCAATCCCTGTCTCAGACTGAGATTCAATCCCTGTCACTGGCTGAGATTCAATCCCTGTCACTGACTAAGGTTCAATCCCTATCACTGACGTAGGTTCAATCCCTGTCACTGGCTGAGGTTCAATCCCTGTCACTGACTGAGGTTCAATCCCTGTCACTGACTGAGGTTCAATCCCTGTCACTGGTTGAGATTCAATCCCTGTCACTGAATAAGGTTCAATCCCTGTCACTGACGTAGGTTCAATACCTGTCACTGACGGAGGTTCAATCCCTGTCACTGACTGAGGTTCAATCCCTGTCACTGACTGAGGTTCAATCCCTGTCACTGGCTGAGATTCAATCCCTGTCACTGACTAAGTTTCAGTCCCTGTCACTGACGTAGGTTCAATCCCTGTCATTGACTAATGTTCAATCCCGGTCAGTGACTAAGGATCAATCCCTGTCACTGACTGAGGTTCAATCCCTGTCACTGACTGAGATTCAATCGCTGTCTCTGACTGAGGCTCAATCCCTGTCACTGACGGAGGATCAATACCTGTCACTGACTGAGGGTCAATCTCTTTCACTGACGGAGGATCAGTACCGTCACTGACTGAGGGTCAATCCCTGTCACTGACTGAGGTTCAATTCCTGTCACTGACTGAGATTCAATCCCTGTCACTGACTGAGATTCAATCCCTGTCACTGACTGATATTCAATACCTGTCACTGACTGAGATTCAATGCCTGTCACAGACTGAGATGCAATCCTTGTCACTGACTGAGGTTCATTCCATGTCACTGACGGAGGATCAATCCCTGTCAAGGACTGAGGGTCAATCCCTGTCACTGTCTGAGGTTCAATCCCTGTTACTTACTGAGATTCAATCCCTGTCACTGACTGAGGGTCAATCCCTGTCACTGTCTGAGGGTCAATTCCTGTCAGTGACTGAGATTCAATCCCTGTCACTAACTGAGATTCAATCCCTGTCACTGACTGAGGCTCAATCCTTGTCACTGACGGAGGATCAATACCTGTCACTGACTGAGGGTCAATCTCAGTCACTGACTGAGGTTCAATTCCTGTCACTGACTGAGGCTCAATCTCTGTCACTGACTGAGGTTCAATCCCTGTCACTGACTGAGATTCAATCCCTGTCAATGTCTGAGGGTCAATGCCAGTCACTGACAGAGATTGAATTCCTGTCACTAACTGAGATTCAACCCCTGTCACTTACTGAGGCTCAATCCCTGTCACTGACTGAGGCTCAATCCCTGTCACAGACTGAGATTCAATCCCTGTCACTGACTGAGGTTCAATCCCTGTCACTGACTGAGATTCAATCCCTGTCACTGACTGAGGTTCAATCCCTGTCACTGACTGAGATTCAATCCCTGTCACTGACTGAGATTCAATCCCTGTCACTGTCTGAGGGTCAATCCCTGTCACTGACGGAGGATCAATACCTGTCACTGACTGAGGGTCAATCCCTGTCACTGTCTGAGGGTCAATCCCTGTCACTGACGGAGGATCAATACCTGTCACTGACTGAGGTTCAATCCGTGTCACTAACTGAGATTCAATCCCTGTCACCAACTGAAATTCAATCCCAGTCACTGACTGAGATTCAATCCCTGTCACTGTCTGAGGGTTGATCCCTGTCACTGACGAAGTATCAATCCCTGTCACTGACTGAGGTTCAATCCGTGTCACAGACTGAGATTCAATCCCTGTCAGTGTCTGAAATTTAATCCCTGTCTCTGACTGAGGCTCAATCCCTGTCACTGACGGAGGATCAATACCTGTCACTGACTGAGGCTCAATCCCTGTCACTGACGGAGGATCAATCCCTGTCACTGTCTGAGATTCAATCCCTGTCACTGACTGAGGTTAAATTCCTGTCACTGACTGAGGTTCAATCTGTGTCACAGACTGAGATTCAATCCCTGTCACTGTCTGAAATTCAATCCCTGTCTCTGACTGAGGATCAATACCTGTCACTGACTGAGATTCAATCCCTGTCACTGACTGAGGGTCAATCCCTGTCACTGGCTGAGGTTCAATCCCTGTCACTGACGGAGGATCAATACCTGTCACTGACTGAGGTTCAATCCCTGTCACTGACGGAGTATCAATACCTGTCACTGACTGAGGTTCAATCCCTGTCACTGACGGAGGATCAATACCTGTCACTGACTGAGGTTCAATCCCTGTCACTGACTGAGGGTCAATCCCTGTCACTGACTAAGGTTCAATCCCTGTCACTGACGTAGGTTCAATCCCTGTCAGTGGCTGAGGTTCAATCCCTGTCACTGACTGAGGTTCAATCCCTGTCACTGACTGAGGTTCAATCCCTGTCACTGGCTGAGATTCAATCCCTGTCACTGAATAAGGTTCAATCCCTGTCACTGACGTAGGTTCAATCCCTGTCATTGACGGAGGTTCAATCCCTGTCACTGACTGAGGTTCAATCCCTGTCACTGACTGAGGTTCAATCCCTGTCACTGGCTGAGATTCAATCCCTGTCACTGACTAAGTTTCAGTCCCTGTCACTGACGTAGGTTCAATCCCTGTCATTGACTAAGGTTCAATCCCGGTCAGTGACTAAGGGTCAATCCCTGTCACTGACTGAGGTTCAATCCCTGTCACTGACTGAGGTTAATCCCTGTCACTGGCTGAGATTCAATCCCTGTCACTGACTAAGGTTCAATCCCTGTCACTGACGTAGGTTCAATCCCTGTCACTGACTAAGGTTCAATCCCGGTCAGTGACTAAGGATCAATCCCTGTCACTAACTTAGGTTCAATCCCTGTCACTGACGGAGGTTCAATCCCTGTCACTGCTTGAGATTCAATCCCTGTCACTGACTAAGGTTCAATCCCTGTCACTGACGGAGGCTCAATCCCTGTCACTGATTGAGATTCAATCCCTGTCACCGTCTGAGTTTCAATCCCTGTCACTGACTGAGGTTCAATCCTAGTCACTAACTGAGATTCAATCCTTGTCACTGACTGAGGTTCAATCCCTGTTAGTGGCTGAGATTCAATCCCTGTCACTGACGGAGGATCAATCCCTGTCACTAACTGAGATTCAATCCCTGTCACTAACTGAGATTCAACCCCTGTCACTGACTGCTACTCAATACCAGTCACGGACTGAGTTTTAATCTCTGTCACTGACTGAGATTCAATCCATGTCACTGACTGAGGTTCAATCACTGTCACTGACTAAGGTTCAATCCCTGTCAATGACTGAGATTCAATCCCTGTCACTGTCTGAGGGTCAATCCCTGTCACTGACGGAGGATCAATACCTGTCACTGACTGAGGGTCAATCCCTGTCACTGACTGAGATTCAATTCCTGTCACTGACTGAGGTTCAATCCCTTTCACAAACTGAGATTCAATCCCTGTCACTGTCTGAGATTCAATCCCTGTCACAGACTGAGATTCAATCCCTGTCTCTGACTGAGGCTCAATCCCTGTCACTGACGGAGGATCAATACCTGTCACTGACTGAGCGTCAATCCCTGTCACTGACTGAGGTTCAATTCCTGTCACTGACTGAGGCTCAATCCCTGTCACTGTCTGACATTCAATCCCTGTCACTGTCTGAGATTCAATTCCTGTCACTGACTAAGTTTCAATCCCTGTCACTGTCTGAGATTCAATTCCTGTCACTGTCTGAGGTTCAATCCCTGTCACTGATTGAGATTCAATCCCATTTAACTAACTGAAATTCTATCCCTGTCACTGACTAAGGTTCAATCCCTGTCACTGATGGAGGTTCAATCCCTGTCACTGACTGAGATTCAATCCCTGTCACTACTGAGATTCAATCCCTGTCACTGTCTGAGGGTGAATGCCAGTCACTGATTGAGATTGAATCCCTGTCACTAACTGAGATTCAATCCCTCTTACTGACTGAGTTTCAATCCCTGTCACCAACTGAGGCTCAATCACTGTCACTGGCTGAGATTCACTTCCTGTCACTGACTGAGGTTGAATCCCTGTCACTGACTGAGGTTCAATCCATGTCACTAACTGAGATTCAATCCCTGTCACCAACTGAAATTCAATCCCAGTCACTGACTGAGATTCAATCCCTGTCACTGTCTGAGGGTTGATCCCTGTCACTGACGAAGTATCAATCCCTGTCACTGACTGAGGTTAAATCCGTGTCACAGACTGAGATTCAATCCCTGTCACTGTCTGAAATTTAATCACTGTCTCTGACTGAGGCTCAATCCCTGTCACTGACGGAGGATCAATACCTGTCACTGACTGAGGCTCAATCACTGTCACTGACGGAGGATCAATCCCTGTCACTGTCTGAGATTCAATCCCTGTCACTGACTGAGGTTAAATTCCTGTCACTGACTGAGGTTCAATCTGTGTCACAGACTGAGATTCAATCCCTGTCACTGTCTGAAATTCAATCCCTGTCTCTGACTGAGGATCAATACCTGTCACTGACTGAGGTTCAATCCCTGTCACTGACTGAGGGTCAATCCCTGTCACTGGCTGAGGTTCAATCCCTGTCACTGACGGAGGATCAATACCTGTCACTGACTGAGGTTCAATCCCTGTCACTGACGGAGTATCAATACCTGTCACTGACTGAGGTTCAATCCCTGTCACTGACGGAGGATCAATACCTGTCACTGACTGAGGGTCAATCCCTGTCACTGACTAAGGTTCAATCCCTGTCACTGACGTAGGTTCAATCCCTGTCAGTGGCTGAAGTTCAATCCCTGTCACTGACTGAGGTTCAATCCCTGTCACTGACTGAGGTTCAATCCCTGTCACTGGCTGAGATTCAATCCCTGTCACTGAATAAGGTTCAATCCCTGTCACTGACGTAGGTTCAATCCCTGTCACTGACGGAGGTTCAATCCCTGTCACTGACTGAGGTTCAATCCCTGTCACTGACTGAGGTTCAATCCCTGTCACTGGCTGAGATTCAATCCCTGTCACTGACTAAGTTTCAGTCCCTGTCACTGACGTAGGTTCAATCCCTGTCATTGACTAAGGTTCAATCCCGGTCAGTGACTAAGGATCAATCCCTGTCACTGACTGAGGTTCAATCCCTGTCACTGACTGAGGTTAATCCCTGTCACTGGCTGAGATTCAATCCCTGTCACTGACTAAGGTTCAATCCCTGTCACTGACGTAGGTTCAATCCCTGTCACTGACTAAGGATCAATCCCGGTCAGTGACTAAGGATCAATCCCTGTCACTGACTAAGGTTCAATCCCTGTTACTGACGGAGGCTCAATCCCTGTCACTGATTGAGATTCAATCCCTTTCACCGTCTGAGTTTCAATCCCTGTCACTGACTGAGGTTCAATCCTAGTCACTAACTGAGATTCAATCCTTGTCACTGACTGAGGTTCAATCCCTGTTAGTGGCTGAGATTCAATCCCTGTCCCTGACTGAGGGTCAATCCCTGTCACTGACTGAGGTTCAATCCCTGTCACTGACGGAGGATCAATCCCTGTCACTAACTGACATTCAATCCCTGTCACTAACTGAGATTCAACCCCTGTCACTGACTGCAACTCAATACCAGTCACTGACTGAGTTTTAATCTCTGTCACTGACTGAGATTCAATCCATGTCACTGACTGAGGTTCAATCACTGTCACTGACTAAGGTTCAATCCCTGTCACTGACTGAGATTCAATCCCTGTCACTGTCTGAGGGTCAATCCCTGTCACTGACGGAGGGTCAATCCCTGTCACTGACTGAGATTCAATTCCTGTCACTGACTGAGGTTCAATCCCTGTCACAGACTGAGATTCAATCCCTGTCACTGTCTGAGATTCAATCCCTGTCACAGACTGAGATTCAATCCCTGTCACTGACGGAGGCTCAATCCCTGTCACTGACGGAGGATCAATACCTGTCACTGACTGAGGGTCAATCCCTGTCACTGACTGAGGTTCAATTCCTGTCACTGTCTGAGGTTCAATCCCTGTCACTGATTGAGATTCAATCCCATTTAACTAACTGAAATTCTATCCCTGTCACTGACGAAGGTTCAATCCCTGTCACTGATGGAGGTTCAATCCCTGTCACTGACTGAGATTCAATCCCTGTCACGACTGAGTTTCAATCCCTGTCACTGTCTGAGGGTGAATGCCAGTCACTGATTGAGATTGAATCCCTGTCACTAACTGAGATTCAATCCCTCTTACTGACTGAGTTTCAATCCCTGTCACCGACTGAGGCTCAATCACTGTCACTGGCTGAGATTCACTTCCTGTCACTGACTGAGGTTGAATCCCTGTCACTGACTGAGGTTCAATCCTTGTCACTGCCTGAGGGTCAATGCCAGTCACTGACTGAGGTTGAATCCCTGTCACTAACTGAGATTCAATCCCTCTCACTGACTGAGGTTCAATCCCTGTCACAGACTGAGATTCAATCCCTTTCACTGTCTGAGATTCAATCCCTGTCACTGACTACGGTTCAATCCCTGTCACTGTCTGAGATACAATTCCTGTCACTGTCTGAGGTTCAATCCCTGTCACTGATTGAGATTCAATCCCATTTAACTAACTGAAATTCTATCCCTGTCACTGACTAAGGTTCAATCCCTGTCACTGACTGAGATTCAATACCTGTCACTACTGAGATTCAATCCCTGTCACTGACTGAGATTCAATCCCTGTCACTGTCTGCGGGTCAATCGCAGTCACTGACTGAGATTAAATCCCTGTCACTAACTGAGATTCAATCCCTGTCACTGTCTGAGATTCAATCCCTGTCACTGACTGAGGTTCAATCCCTGTCACTGACTGAGAAACACTCCCTCTCTCTGACTGAAGTTCAATCCCTGTCTCAGACTGAGATTCAATCCCTGTCACTGACTGAGATTCAATCCCTGTCACTGACTGAGGTTCAATGCCTGTCACTAACTGAGATTCAATCCCTGTCACTGACTGAGGTTCAATCCCTGTCACTGGCTGAGATTCAATCCCTGTCACTGACTGAGATTCAATCCCTGTCACTGTCTGAGGGTCAATCCCTGTCACTGACGGAGGGTCAATCCCTGTCACTGACTGAGATTCAATTCCTGTCACTGACTGAGGTTCAATCCATGTCACAGACTGAGATTCAATCCCTGTCACTGTCTGAGATTCAATCCCTGTCACTGACTGAGGTTCAATTCCTGTCACTGACTGAGGCTCAATCCCTGTCACTGACTGACATTCAATCCCTGTCACTGTCTGAGATTCAATTCCTGTCACTGACTAAGTTTCAATCCCTGTCACTGTCTGAGATTCAATTCCTGTCACTGTCTGAGGTTCAATCCCTGTCACTGATTGAGATTCAATCCCATTTAACTAACTGAAATTCTATCCCTGTCACTGACTAAGGTTCAATCCCTGTCACTGATGGAGGTTCAATCCCTGTCACTGACTGAGATTCAATCCCTGTCACTACTGAGATTCAATCCCTGTCACTGTCTGAGGGTGAATGCCAGTCACTGATTGAGATTGAATCCCTGTCACTAACTGAGATTCAATCCCTCTTACTGACTGAGTTTCAATCCCTGTCACCGACTGAGGCTCAATCACTGTCACTGGCTGAGATTCACTTCCTGTCACTGACTGAGGTTGAATCCCTGTCACTGACTGAGGTTCAATCCTTGTCACTGCCTGAGGGTCAATGCCAGTCACTGACTGAGGTTGAATCCCTGTCACTAACTGAGATTCAATCCCTCTCACTGACTGAGGTTCAATCCCTGTCACAGACTGAGATTCAATCCCCGACACTGACTGAGGGTAAATACCGGACATTGACTAATGTTCATTCCCAGTCACTGACTGAGGTTCAATCTCTGTCACAGACTGAGATTCAATCCCTTTCACTGTCTGAGATTCAATCCCTGTCACTGACTACGGTTCAATCCCTGTCACTGTCTGAGATTCAATTCCTGTCACTGTCTGAGGTTCAATCCCTGTCACTGACTGAGATTCAATCCCTGTCACTGTCTGCGGGTCAATCGCAGTCACTGACTGAGATTAAATCCCTGTCACTAACTGAGATTCAATCCCTGTCACTGTCTGAGATTCAATCCCTGTCACTGACTGAGGTTCAATTCCTGTCACTGACTGAGGCTCAATCCCCGTCACTGACTGAGATTCAATCCCTGTCACTGACTGAGGTTCAATCCCTGTCACTGACTGAGGTTCAATCCCTGTCACTGGCTGAGATTCAATCCCTGTCACTGAATAAGGTTCAATCCCTGTCACTGACGTAGGTTCAATCCCTGTCACTGACGGAGGTTCAATCCCTGTCACTGACTGAGGTTCAATCCCTGTCACTGACTGAGGTTCAATCCCTGTCACTGGCTGAGATTCAATCCCTGTCACTGACTAAGTTTCAGTCCCTGTCACTGACGTAGGTTCAATCCCTGTCATTGACTAAGGTTCAATCCCGGTCAGTGACTAAGGATCAATCCCTGTCACTGACTGAGGTTCAATCCCTGTCACTGACTGAGGTTAATCCCTGTCACTGGCTGAGATTCAATCCCTGTCACTGACTAAGGTTCAATCCCTGTCACTGACGTAGGTTCAATCCCTGTCACTGACTAAGGATCAATCCCGGTCAGTGACTAAGGATCAATCCCTGTCACTGACTAAGGTTCAATCCCTGTCACTGACGGAGGCTCAATCCCTGTCACTGATTGAGATTCAATCCCTTTCACCGTCTGAGTTTCAATCCCTGTCACTGACTGAGGTTCAATCCTAGTCACTAACTGAGATTCAATCCTTGTCACTGACTGAGGTTCAATCCCTGTTAGTGGCTGAGATTCAATCCCTGTCCCTGACTGAGGGTCAATCCCTGTCACTGACTGAGGTTCAATCCCTGTCACTGACGGAGGATCAATCCCTGTCACTAACTGACATTCAATCCCTGTCACTAACTGAGATTCAACCCCTGTCACTGACTGCAACTCAATACCAGTCACTGACTGAGTTTTAATCTCTGTCACTGACTGAGATTCAATCCATGTCACTGACTGAGGTTCAATCACTGTCACTGACTAAGGTTCAATCCCTGTCACTGACTGAGATTCAATCCCTGTCACTGTCTGAGGGTCAATCCCTGTCACTGACGGAGGGTCAATCCCTGTCACTGACTGAGATTCAATTCCTGTCACTGACTGAGGTTCAATCCCTGTCACAGACTGAGATTCAATCCCTGTCACTGTCTGAGATTCAATCCCTGTCACAGACTGAGATTCAATCCCTGTCACTGACGGAGGCTCAATCCCTGTCACTGACGGAGGATCAATACCTGTCACTGACTGAGGGTCAATCCCTGTCACTGACTGAGGTTCAATTCCTGTCACTGTCTGAGGTTCAATCCCTGTCACTGATTGAGATTCAATCCCATTTAACTAACTGAAATTCTATCCCTGTCACTGACGAAGGTTCAATCCCTGTCACTGATGGAGGTTCAATCCCTGTCACTGACTGAGATTCAATCCCTGTCACGACTGAGTTTCAATCCCTGTCACTGTCTGAGGGTGAATGCCAGTCACTGATTGAGATTGAATCCCTGTCACTAACTGAGATTCAATCCCTCTTACTGACTGAGTTTCAATCCCTGTCACCGACTGAGGCTCAATCACTGTCACTGGCTGAGATTCACTTCCTGTCACTGACTGAGGTTGAATCCCTGTCACTGACTGAGGTTCAATCCTTGTCACTGCCTGAGGGTCAATGCCAGTCACTGACTGAGGTTGAATCCCTGTCACTAACTGAGATTCAATCCCTCTCACTGACTGAGGTTCAATCCCTGTCACAGACTGAGATTCAATCCCTTTCACTGTCTGAGATTCAATCCCTGTCACTGACTACGGTTCAATCCCTGTCACTGTCTGAGATACAATTCCTGTCACTGTCTGAGGTTCAATCCCTGTCACTGATTGAGATTCAATCCCATTTAACTAACTGAAATTCTATCCCTGTCACTGACTAAGGTTCAATCCCTGTCACTGACTGAGATTCAATACCTGTCACTACTGAGATTCAATCCCTGTCACTGACTGAGATTCAATCCCTGTCACTGTCTGCGGGTCAATCGCAGTCACTGACTGAGATTAAATCCCTGTCACTAACTGAGATTCAATCCCTGTCACTGTCTGAGATTCAATCCCTGTCACTGACTGAGGTTCAATCCCTGTCACTGACTGAGAAACACTCCCTCTCTCTGACTGAAGTTCAATCCCTGTCTCAGACTGAGATTCAATCCCTGTCACTGACTGAGATTCAATCCCTGTCACTGACTGAGGTTCAATGCCTGTCACTAACTGAGATTCAATCCCTGTCACTGACTGAGGTTCAATCCCTGTCACTGGCTGAGATTCAATCCCTGTCACTGACTGAGATTCAATCCCTGTCACTGTCTGAGGGTCAATCCCTGTCACTGACGGAGGGTCAATCCCTGTCACTGACTGAGATTCAATTCCTGTCACTGACTGAGGTTCAATCCATGTCACAGACTGAGATTCAATCCCTGTCACTGTCTGAGATTCAATCCCTGTCACTGACTGAGGTTCAATTCCTGTCACTGACTGAGGCTCAATCCCTGTCACTGACTGACATTCAATCCCTGTCACTGTCTGAGATTCAATTCCTGTCACTGACTAAGTTTCAATCCCTGTCACTGTCTGAGATTCAATTCCTGTCACTGTCTGAGGTTCAATCCCTGTCACTGATTGAGATTCAATCCCATTTAACTAACTGAAATTCTATCCCTGTCACTGACTAAGGTTCAATCCCTGTCACTGATGGAGGTTCAATCCCTGTCACTGACTGAGATTCAATCCCTGTCACTACTGAGATTCAATCCCTGTCACTGTCTGAGGGTGAATGCCAGTCACTGATTGAGATTGAATCCCTGTCACTAACTGAGATTCAATCCCTCTTACTGACTGAGTTTCAATCCCTGTCACCGACTGAGGCTCAATCACTGTCACTGGCTGAGATTCACTTCCTGTCACTGACTGAGGTTGAATCCCTGTCACTGACTGAGGTTCAATCCTTGTCACTGCCTGAGGGTCAATGCCAGTCACTGACTGAGGTTGAATCCCTGTCACTAACTGAGATTCAATCCCTCTCACTGACTGAGGTTCAATCCCTGTCACAGACTGAGATTCAATCCCCGACACTGACTGAGGGTAAATACCGGACATTGACTAATGTTCATTCCCAGTCACTGACTGAGGTTCAATCTCTGTCACAGACTGAGATTCAATCCCTTTCACTGTCTGAGATTCAATCCCTGTCACTGACTACGGTTCAATCCCTGTCACTGTCTGAGATTCAATTCCTGTCACTGTCTGAGGTTCAATCCCTGTCACTGACTGAGATTCAATCCCTGTCACTGTCTGCGGGTCAATCGCAGTCACTGACTGAGATTAAATCCCTGTCACTAACTGAGATTCAATCCCTGTCACTGTCTGAGATTCAATCCCTGTCACTGACTGAGGTTCAATTCCTGTCACTGACTGAGGCTCAATCCCCGTCACTGACTGAGATTCAATCCCTGTCACTGACTGAGGTTCAATGCCTGTCACTGACTGAGATTCAATCCTTGTCACTGACTGAGGTTCATTCCCTGTCACTGACGGAGGATCAATCCCTGTCACAGACAGAGATTCAATCCCTGTCACTGTCTGAGATTCAATCCCTGTCACTGACGTAGGTTCAATCCCTGTCACTGGCTGAGGTTCAATCCCTGTCACTGACTGAGGTTCAATCCCTGTCACTGACTGAGGTTCAATCCCTGTCACTGGCTGAGATTCAATCCCTGTCACTGAATAAGGTTCAATCCCTGTCACTGACATAGGTTCAATCCCTGTCACTGACGGAGGTTCAATCCCTGTCACTGACTGAGGTTCAATCCCTGTCACTGACTGAGGTTCAATCCCTGTCACTGGCTGAGATTCAATCCCTGTCACTGACTAAGTTTCAGTCCCTGTCACTGACGTAGGTTCAATCCCTGTCATTGACTAAGGTTCAATCCCGGTCAGTGACTAAGGATCAATCCCTGTCACTGACTGAGGTTCAATCCCTGTCACTGACTGAGGTTAATCCCTGTCACTGACTAAGGTTCAATCCCGGTCAGTGACTAAGGATCAATCCCTGTCACTGACTTAGGTTCAATCCCTGTCACTGACTAAGGTTCAATCCCTGTCACTGATTGAGATTCAATCCCTGTCACTGACTAAGTTTCAATCCCGGTCAGTGACGAAGGATCAATCCCTGTCACTGACTAAGGTTCAATCCCTTTCACTGACGGAGGCTCAATCCCTGTCACTGATTGAGATTCAATCCCTGTCACTGACTGAGGTTCAATCCTCGTCACTAACTGAGATTCAATCCCTGTCACTGACTGAGGTTCAATCCCTGTTAGTGGCTGAGATTCAATCCCTGTCCCTGACTGAGGGTCAATCCCTGTCACTGACTGAGGTTCAATCCCTGTCACTGACGGAGGATCAATCCCTGTCACTAACTGAGATTCAATCCCTGTCACTAACTGAGATTCAACCCCTGTCACTGACTGCGACTCAATACCAGTCACTGACTGAGTTTTAATCTCTGTCACTGACTGAGATTCAATCCATGTCACTGACTGAGGTTCAATCACTGTCACTGACTAAGGTTCAATCCCTGTCACTGACTGAGGTTCAATCACTCTCACTGACTGAGGTTCAATCCCTGTCACTGACTAAGGTCCAATCCCTGTCACTGACTGAGATTCAATCCATGTCACTGACAGAGGTTCAATCCCTAACACTGACTGAGATTTAATTCCTGTCACTTACTGAGATTCAATTCCGGTCACTGACTGAGATAAAATCCCTGTCACTGACTGAGATTCAATTCCCGTCACTGACTGAGATTCAATCCCTGTCACTGACTGAGATTCAATCCCTGCCACTAACTGAGATTCAATCCCTGTCACTGACTGAGGCTCAATCCTTGTCACTGATGGAGGATCAATACCTGTCACTGACTGAGGGTCAATCTCTGTCACTGACTGAGGTTCAATTCCTGTCACTGACTGAGGCTCAATCTCTGTCACTGACTGAGGTTCAATCCCTGTCACTGAATGAGATTCAATCCCTGTCACTGTCTGAGGGTCAATGCCAGTCACTGACAGAGATTGAATTCCTGTCACTAACTGAGATTCAACCCCTGTCACTTACTGAGGCTCAATCCCTGTCACTGACTGAGGCTCAATCCCTGTCACAGACTGAGATTCAATCCCTGTCACTGACTGCGGTTCAATCCCTGTCACTGACTGAGATTCAATCCCAGTCACTGACAGAGATTCAATCCCTGTCACTGTCTGAGGGTCAATCCCTGTCACTGACGGAGGATCAACACCTGTCACTGACTGAGGGTCAATCCCTGTCACTGACTGAGGTTCAATCCCTGTCACTGACTAAGGTCCAATCCCTGTCACTGACTGAGATTCAATCCATGTCACTGACAGAGGTTCAATCCCTAACACTGACTGAGATTTAATTCCTGTCACTTACTGAGATTCAATTCCGGTCACTGACTGAGATAAAATCCCTGTCACTGACTGAGATTCAATTCCTGTCACTGACTGAGATTCAATCCCTGTCACTGACTGAGATTCAATCCTTGTCACTGACGGAGGATCAATACCTGTCACTGACTGAGGGTCAATCTCTGTCACTGACTGAGGTTCAATTCCTGTCACTGACTGAGGCTCAACCTCTGTCACTGACTGAGGTTCAATCCCTGTCACTGACTGAGATTCAATCCCTGTCACTGTCTGAGGGTCAATGCCAGTCACTGACAGAGATTGAATTCCTGTCACTAACTGAGATTCAACCCCTGTCACTTATTGAGGCTCAATCCCTGTCACTGACTGAGGCTCAATCCCTGTCACAGACTGAGATTCAATCCCTGTCACTGACTGAGGTTCAATCCCTGTCACTGACTGAGATTCAATCCCTGTCACGGACTGAGATTCAATCCCTGTCACTGTCTGAGGGTCAATCCCTGTCACTGACGGAGGATCAATACCTGTCACTGACTGAGGGTCAATCCCTGTCACTGACTGAGATTCAATTCCTGTCACTGACTGAGGTTCAATCCCTGTCACAGACTGAGATTCAATCCCTGTCACTGTCTGAGATTCAATCCCTGTCACAGACTGAGATTCAATCCCTGTCTCTGACTGAGGCTCAATCCCTGTCACTGACGGAGGATCAATACCTGTCACTGACTGAGGGTCAATCCCTGTCACTGACTGAGGTTCAATTCCTGTCACTGACTGAGGCTCAATCCCTGTCACTGTCTGACATTCAATCCCTGTCACTGTCCAAGATTCAATTCCTGTCACTGCCTAAGTTTCAATCCCTGTCAATGTCTGAGATTCAATTCCTGTCACTGTCTGAGGTTCAATCCCTGTCACTGATTGAGATTCAATCCCATTTAACTAACTGAAATTCTATCCCTGTCACTGACTAAGGTTCAATCCCTGTCACTGATGGAGGTTCAATCCCTGTCACTGACTGAGATTCAATCCCTGTCACTACTGAGATTCAATCCCTGTCACTGTCTGAGGGTGAATGCCAGTCACTGATTGAGATTGAATCCCTGTCACTAACTGAGATTCAATCCCTCTTACTGACTGAGTTTCAATCCCTGTCACCGACTGAGGCTCAATCACTGTCACTGGCTGAGATTCACTTCCTGTCACTGACTGAGGTTGAATCCCTGTCACTGACTGAGGTTCAATCCTTGTCACTGTCTGAGGGTCAATGCCAGTCACTGACTGAGGTTGAATCCCTGTCACTAACTGAGATTCAATCCGTGTCACTGAGTGAGGTTCAATCTCTGTCACAGACTGAGATTCAATTCCTGTCACTGTCTGAGGTTCAATCCCTGACACTGATTGAGATTCAATCCCATTTAACTAACTGAAATTCTATCCCTGTCACTGACTAAGGTTCAATCCCTGTCACTGACTGAGATTCAATACCTGTCACTACTGAGATTCAATCTCTGTCACTGACTGAGATTCAATACCTGTCACTGTCTGCGGGTCAATCGCAGTCACTGACTGAGATTAAATCCCTGTCACTAACTGAGATTCAATCCCTGTCACTGTCTGAGATTCAATCCCTGTCACTGACTGAGGTTCAATCCCTGTCACTGACTGAGAAACACTCCCTCTCTCTGACTGAAGTTCAATCCCTGTCTCAGACAGAGATTCAATCCCTGTCACTGACTGAGGTTCACTCCCTGTCACTGACTGAGGTTCAATGCCTGTCACTAACTGAGATTCAATCCCTGTCACTGACTGAGGTTCAATCACTGTCACTGGCTGAGATTCAATCCCTGTCAATGACTGAGATTCAATCCTTGTCACTGACTCACGTTCATTCCCTGTCACTGACGGAGGGTCAATCCCTGTCACTGACTGAGGTTCAATCCCTGTCACTGACTGAGATTCAATCCCTGTCACTTACTGAGGCTCTATCCCTGTCACTGACTGAGGCTCAATCCATGTCACTGACTGAGATTCAATCCCTGTCACAGACTGAGTTTCAATCCCTGTCACTGTCTGAGATTCAATCCCTGTCACAGACTAAGATTCAATCGCTGTCTCTGACTGAGGCTCAATCCCTGTCACTGACGGAGGATCAATACCTGTCACTGACTGAGGGTCAATCTCTGTCACTGACGGAGGATCAATACCTGTCACTGACTGAGGGTCCATCCCTGTCACTGACTGAGGTTCAATTCCTGTCACTGACTGAGATTCAATCCCTGTCACTGACTAAGATTCAATCCCTGTCACTGACTGATATTCAATCCCTGTCACTGACTGAGATTCAATGCCTGTCACTGACTGAGATGCAATCCTTGTCACTGACTGAGGTTCAAACACTGTCACTGACGGAGGATCAATCCCTGTTAAGGACTGAGGGTCAATCCCTGTCACTGACTGAGGTTCAATCCCTGTTACTTACTAAGATTCAATCCCTGTCACTGACTGAGTGTCAATCCCTGTCACTGTCTGAGGGTCAATTCCTGCCAGTGACTGAGATTCAATCCCTGTCACTAACTGAGATTCAATCCCTGTCACTGACTGAGGCTCAATCCTTGTCACTGACGGAGGATCAATACCTGTCACTGACTGAGGGTCAATCTCGGTCACTGACTGAGGTTCAATTCCTGTCACTGACTGAGGCTCAATCTCTGTCACTGACTGAGGTTCAATCCCTGTCACTGACTGAGATTCAATGCCTGTCACTGTCTGAGGGTCAATGCCAGTCACTGACTGAGTTTGAATCCCTGTCACTAACTGAGATTCAATCCCTGTCACTGACTGAGGTTCAATCCCTGTCACTGGCTGAGATTCAATCCCTGTCAATGACTGAGATTCAAAACTTGTCACTGACTGAGGTTCATTCCCTGTCACTGACGGAGGATCAATCCCTGTCTCTGACTGAGGGTCAATCCCTGTCACTGACTGAGGTTCAATCCCTGTTACTTACTGAGATTCAATCCCTGTCACTGTCTGAGGGTCAATGCCAGTCACTGACTGAGTTTGAATCCCTGTCACTAACTGAGATTCAATCCCTGTCACTGACTGAGGTTCAATCTCTGTCACTGGCTGAGATTCAATCCCTGTCAATGACTGAGATTCAAAACTTCTCACTGACTGAGGTTCATTCCCTGTCACTGACGGAGGATCAATCCCTGTCTCTGACTGAGGGTCAATTCCTGTCACTGACTGAGATTCAATCCGTGTCACAGACTGAGATTCAATCCCTGTCACTGTCTGAGATTCAATCCCTTTCACTGACTGAGATTCAATCCCTGTCACTGACTGAGATTCAATCCCTGTCACTTACTGAGATTCAATCCCTGTCACTGACTGAGATTCAATACCTGTCACTACTGAGATTCAATCCCTGTCACTGACTGAGATTCAATCCCTGTCACTGTCTGCGGGTCAATCGCAGTCACTGACTGAGATTAAATCCCTGTCACTAACTGAGATTCAATCCCTGTCACTGTCTGAGATTCAATCCCTGTCACTGACTGAGGTTCAATCCCTGTCACTGACTGAGATTCAATCCCTGTCACTTACTGAGGCTCTATCCCTGTCACTGACTGAGGCTCAATCCATGTCACTGACTGAGATTCAATCCCTGTCACAGACTGAGTTTCAATCCCTGTCACTGGCTGAGGTTCAATCCCTGTCACTGACGGAGGATCAATACCTGTCACTGACTGAGGTTCAATCCCTGTCACTGACGGAGTATCAATACCTGTCACTGACTGAGGTTCAATCCCTGTCACTGACGGAGGATCAATACCTGTCACTGACTGAGGTTCAATCCCTGTCACTGACTGAGGGTCAATCCCTGTCACTGACTAAGGTTCAATCCCTGTCACTGACGTAGGTTCAATCCCTGTCAGTGGCTGAAGTTCAATCCCTGTCACTGACTGAGGTTCAATCCCTGTCACTGACTGAGGTTCAATCCCTGTCACTGGCTGAGATTCAATCCCTGTCACTGAATAAGGTTCAATCCCTGTCACTGACGTAGGTTCAATCCCTGTCACTGACGGAGGTTCAATCCCTGTCACTGACTGAGGCTCAATCACTGTCACTGGCTGAGATTCACTTCCTGTCACTGACTGAGGTTGAATCCCTGTCACTGACTGAGGTTCAATCCCTGTCACAGACTGAGATTCAATCTCCGACACTGACTGAGGGTAAATACCGGACATTGACTAATGTTCATTCCCAGTCACTGACTGAGGTTCAATCTCTGTCACAGACTGAGATTCAATCCCTTTCACTGTCTGAGATTCAATCCCTGTCACTGACTACGGTTCAATCCCTGTCACTGTCTGAGATTCAATTCCTGTCACTGTCTGAGGTTCAATCCCTGTCGCTGATTGAGATTCAATCCCATTTAACTAACTGAAATTCTATCCCTGTCACTGACTAAGGTTCAATCCCTGTCACTGACTGAGATTCAATACCTCTTCACTACTGAGATTCAATCCCTGTCACTGACTGAGATTCAATCCCTGTCACTGTCTGCGGGTCAATCGCAGTCACTGACTGAGATTAAATCCCTGTCACTAACTGAGATTCAATCCCTGTCACTGTCTGAGATTCAATCCCTGTCACTGACTGAGGTTCAATCCCTGTCACTGACTGAGAAACACTCCCTCTCTCTGACTGAAGTTCAATCCCTGTCTCAGACTGAGATTCAATCCCTGTCACTGGCTGAGATTCAATCCCTGTCACTGACTAAGGTTCAATCCCTATCACTGACGTAGGTTCAATCCCTGTCACTGGCTGAGGTTCAATCCCTGTCACTGACTGAGGTTCAATCCCTGTCACTGACTGAGGTTCAATCCCTGTCACTGGTTGAGATTCAATCCCTGTCACTGAATAAGGTTCAATCCCTGTCACTGACGTAGGTTCAATACCTGTCACTGACGGAGGTTCAATCCCTGTCACTGACTGAGGTTCAATCCCTGTCACTGACTGAGGTTCAATCCCTGTCACTGGCTGAGATTCAATCCTTTTCACTGACGAAGTTTCAGTCCCTGTCACTGACGTAGGTTCAAACCCTGTCATTGACTAATGTTCAATCCCGGTCAGTGACTAAGGATCAATCCCTGTCACTGACTGAGGTTCAATCCCTGTCACTGTCTGAGATTCAATCGCTGTCTCTGACTGAGGCTCAATCCCTGTCACTGACGGAGGATCAATACCTGTCACTGACTGAGGGTCAATCTCTTTCACTGACGGAGGATCAGTACCGTCACTGACTGAGGGTCAATCCCTGTCACTGACTGAGGTTCAATTCCTCTCACTGACTGAGATTCAATCCCTGTCACTGACTGAGATTCAATCCCTGTCACTGACTGATATTCAATACCTGTCACTGACTGAGATTCAATGCCTGTCACAGACTGAGATGCAATCCTTGTCACTGACTGAGGTTCATTCCATGTCACTGACGGAGGATCAATCCCTGTCAAGGACTGAGGGTCAATCCCTGTCACTGTCTGAGGTTCAATCCCTGTTACTTACTGAGATTCAATCCCTGTCACTGACTGAGGGTCAATCCCTGTCACTGTCTGAGGGTCAATTCCTGTCAGTGACTGAGATTCAATCCCTGTCACTAACTGAGATTCAATCCCTGTCACTGACTGAGGCTCAATCCTTGTCACTGACGGAGGATCAATACCTGTCACTGACTGAGGGTCAATCTCAGTCACTGACTGAGGTTCAATTCCTGTCACTGACTGAGGCTCAATCTCTGTCACTGACTGAGGTTCAATCCCTGTCACTGACTGAGATTCAATCCCTGTCAATGTCTGAGGGTCAATGCCAGTCACTGACAGAGATTGAATTCCTGTCACTAACTGAGATTCAACCCCTGTCACTTACTGAAGCTCAATCCCTGTCACTGACTGAGGCTCAATCCCTGTCACAGACTGAGATTCAATCCCTGTCACTGACTGAGGTTCAATCCCTGTCACTGACTGAGATTCAATCCCTGTCACTGACTGAGGTTCAATCCCTGTCACTGACTGAGATTCAATCCCTGTCACTGACTGAGATTCAATCCCTGTCACTGTCTGAGGGTCAATCCCTGTCACTGACGGAGGATCAATACCTGTCACTGACTGAGGTTCAATCCCTGTCACTGTCTGAGGGTCAATCCCTGTCACTGACGGAGGATCAATACCTGTCACTGACTGAGGTTCAATCCGTGTCACTAACTGAGATTCAATCCCTGTCACCAACTGAAATTCAATCCCAGTCACTGACTGAGATTCAATCCCTGTCACTGTCTGAGGGTTGATCCCTGTCACTGACGAAGTATCAATCCCTGTCACTGACTGAGGTTCAATCCGTGTCACAGACTGAGATTCAATCCCTGTCAGTGTCTGAAATTTAATCCCTGTCTCTGACTGAGGCTCAATCCCTGTCACTGACGGAGGATCAATACCTGTCACTGACTGAGGCTCAATCCCTGTCACTGACGGAGGATCAATCCCTGTCACTGTCTGAGATTCAATCCCTGTCACTGACTGAGGTTAAATTCCTGTCACTGACTGAGGTTCAATCTGTGTCACAGACTGAGATTCAATCCCTGTCACTGTCTGAAATTCAATCCCTGTCTCTGACTGAGGATCAATACCTGTCACTGACTGAGGTTCAATCCCTGTCACTGACTGAGGGTCAATCCCTGTCACTGGCTGAGGTTCAATCCCTGTCACTGACTGAGGGTCAATCCCTGTCACTGGCTGAGATTCAATCCCTGTCACTGAATAAGGTTCAATCCCTGTCACTGACGTAGGTTCAATCCCTGTCACTGACGGAGGTTCAATCCCTGTCACTGACTGAGGTTCAATCCCTGTCACCGTCTGAGTTTCAATCCCTGTCACTGACTGAGGTTCAATCCTAGTCACTAACTGAGATTCAATCCCTGTCACTGACTGAGGTTCAATCCCTGTCACTGACGGAGGATCAATCCCTGTCACAAACTGAGATTCAATCCCTGTCACTAACTGAGATTCAACCCCTGTCACTGACTGCTACTCAATACCAGTCACTGACAGAGTTTTAATCTCTGTCACTGACTGAGATTCAATCCATGTCACTGACTGAGGTTCAATCACTGTCACTGACTAAGGTTCAATCCCTGTCACTGACTGAGATTCAATCCCTGTCACTGTCTGAGGGTCAATCCCTGTCACTGACGGAGGATCAATACCTGTCACTGACTGAGGGTCAATCCCTGTCACTGACTGAGGTTCAATCCCTTTCACAGACTGAGATTCAATCCCTGTCACTGTCTGAGATTCAATCCCTGTCACAGACTGAGATTCAATCCCTGTCTCTGACTGAGGCTCAATCCCTGTCACTGACGGAGGATCAATACCTGTCACTGACTGAGCGTCAATCCCTGTCACTGACTGAGGTTCAATTCCTGTCACTGACTGAGGCTCAATCCCTGTCACTGTCTGACATTCAATCCCTGTCACTGTCTGAGATTCAATTCCTGTCACTGACTAAGTTTCAATCCCTGTCACTGTCTGAGATTCAATTCCTGTCACTGTCTGAGGTTCAATCCCTGTCACTGATTGAGATTCAATCCCATTTAACTAACTGAAATTCTATCCCTGTCACTGACTAAGGTTCAATCCCTGTCACTGATGGAGGTTCAATCCCTGTCACTGACTGAGATTCAATCCCTGTCACTACTGAGATTCAATCCCTGTCACTGTCTGAGGGTGAATGCCAGTCACTGATTGAGATTGAATCCCTGTCACTAACTGAGATTCAATCCCTCTTACTGACTGAGTTTCAATCCCTGTCACCGACTGAGGCTCAATCACTGTCACTGGCTGAGATTCACTTCCTGTCACTGACTGAGGTTGAATCCCTGTCACTGACTGAGATTCAATCCGTGTCACTAACTGATATTCAATCCCTGTCACCAACTGAAATTCAATCCCAGTCACTGACTGAGATTCAATCCCTGTCACTGTCTGAGGGTTGATCCCTGTCACTGACGAAGTATCAATCCCTGTCACTGACTGAGGTTAAATCCGTGTCACAGACTGAGATTCAATCCCTGTCACTGTCTGAAATTTAATCCCTGTCTCTGACTGAGGCTCAATCCCTGTCACTGACGGAGGATCAATACCTGTCACTGACTGAGGCTCAATCACTGTCACTGACGGAGGATCAATCCCTGTCACTGTCTGAGATTCAATCCCTGTCACTGACTGAGGTTAAATTCCTGTCACTGACTGAGGTTCAATCTGTGTCACAGACTGAGATTCAATCCCTGTCACTGTCTGAAATTCAATCCCTGTCTCTGACTGAGGATCAATACCTGTCACTGACTGAGGTTCAATCCCTGTCACTGACTGAGGGTCAATCCCTGTCACTGGCTGAGGTTCAATCCCTGTCACTGACGGAGGATCAATACCTGTCACTGACTGAGGTTCAATCCCTGTCACTGACGGAGTATCAATACCTGTCACTGACTGAGGTTCAATCCCTGTCACTGACGGAGGATCAATACCTGTCACTGACTGAGGTTCAATCCCTGTCACTGACTGAGGGTCAATCCCTGTCACTGACTAAGGTTCAATCCCTGTCACTGACGTAGGTTCAATCCCTGTCAGTGGCTGAAGTTCAATCCCTGTCACTGAATGAGGTTCAATCCCTGTCACTGACTGAGGTTCAATCCCTGTCACTGGCTGAGATTCAATCCCTGTCACTGAATAAGGTTCAATCCCTGTCACTGACGTAGGTTCAATCCCTGTCACTGACGGAGGTTCAATCCCTGTCACTGACTGAGGTTCAATCCCTGTCACTGACTGAGGTTCAATCCCTGTCACTGGCTGAGATTCAATCCCTGTCACTGACTAAGTTTCAGTCCCTGTCACTGACGTAGGTTCAATCCCTGTCATTGACTAAGGTTCAATCCCGGTCAGTGACTAAGGATCAATCCCTGTCACTGACTGAGGTTCAATCCCTGTCACTGACTGAGGTTAATCCCTGTCACTGGCTGAGATTCAATCCCTGTCACTGACTAAGGTTCAATCCCTGTCACTGACGTAGGTTCAATCCCTGTCACTGACTAAGGATCAATCCCGGTCAGTGACTAAGGATCAATCCCTGTCACTGACTAAGGTTCAATCCCTGTCACTGACGGAGGCTCAATCCCTGTCACTGATTGAGATTCAATCCCTGTCACCGTCTGAGTTTCAATCCCTGTCACTGACTGAGGTTCAATCCTAGTCACTAACTGAGATTCAATCCTTGTCACTGACTGAGGTTCAATCCCTGTTAGTGGCTGAGATTCAATCCCTGTCCCTGACTGAGGGTCAATCCCTGTCACTGACTGAGGTTCAATCCCTGTCACTGATGGAGGATCAATCCCTGTCACTAACTGAGATTCAATCCCTGTCACTAACTGAGATTCAACCCCTGTCACTGACTGCAACTCAATACCAGTCACTGACTGAGTTTTAATCTCTGTCACTGACTGAGATTCAATCCACGTCACTGACTGAGGTTCAATCACTGTCACTGACTAAGGTTCAATCCCAGTCACTGACTGAGATTCAATCCCTGTCACTGTCTGAGGGTCAATCCCTGTCACTGACGGAGGGTCAATCCCTGTCACTGACTGAGATTCAATTCCTGTCACTGACTGAGGTTCAATCCCTGTCACAGACTGAGATTCAATCCCTGTCACTGTCTGAGATTCAATCCCTGTCACAGACTGAGATTCAATCCCTGTCTCTGACTGAGGCTCAATCCCTGTCACTGACGAAGGATCAATACCTGTCACTGACTGAGGGTCAATCCCTGTCACTGACTGAGGTTCAATTCCTGTCACTGACTGAGGCTCAATCCCTGTCACTGACTGACATTCAATCCCTGTCACTGTCTGAAATTCTATCCCTGTCACTGACTAAGGTTCAATCCCTGTCACTGATGGAGGTTCAATCCCTGTCACTGACTGAGATTCAATCCCTGTCACTACTGAGATTCAATCCCTGTCACTGTCTGAGGGTGAATGCCAGTCACTGATTGAGATTGAATCCCTGTCACTAACTGAGATTCAATCCCTCTTACTGACTGAGTTTCAATCCCTGTCACCGACTGAGGCTCAATCACTGTCACTGGCTGAGATTCACTTCCTGTCACTGACTGAGGTTGAATCCCTGTCACTGACTGAGGTTCAATCCTTGTCACTGCCTGAGGGTCAATGCCAGTCACTGACTGAGGTTGAATCCCTGTCACTAACTGAGATTCAATCCCTCTCACTGACTGAGGTTCAATCCCTGTCACAGACTGAGATTCAATCCCCGACACTGACTGAGGGTAAATACCGGACATTGACTAATGTTCATTCCCAGTCACTGACTGAGGTTCAATCTCTGTCACAGACTGAGATTCAATCCCTTTCACTGTCTGAGATTCAATCCCTGTCACTGACTACGGTTCAATCCCTGTCACTGTCTGAGATTCAATTCCTGTCACTGTCTGAGGTTCAATCCCTGTCACTGATTGAGATTCAATCCCATTTAACTAACTGAAATTCTATCCCTGTCACTGACTAAGGTTCAATCCCTGTCACTGACTGAGATTCAATACCTGTCACTACTGAGATTCAATCCCTGTCACTGACTGAGATTCAATCCCTGTCACTGTCTGCGGGTCAATCGCAGTCACTGACTGAGATTAAATCCCTGTCACTAACTGAGATTCAATCCCTGTCACTGTCTGAGATTCAATCCCTGTCACTGACTGAGGTTCAATCCCTGTCACTGACTAAGAAACACTCCCTCTCTCTGACTGAATTTCAATCCCTGTCTCAGACTGAGATTCAATCCCTGTCACTGACTGAGATTCAATCCCTGTCACTGACTGAGGTTCAATGCCTGTCACTAACTGAGATTCAATCCCTGTCACTGACTGAGGTTCAATCCCTGTCACTGGCTGAGATTCAATCCCTGTCACTGTCTGAAATTCAATCCCTGTCTCTGACTGAGGCTCAATCCCTGTCACTGATGGAGGATCAATACCTGTGACTGGCTGAGATTCAATCCCTGTCACTGACTAAGGTTCAATCCCTGTCACTGACGTAGTTTCAATCCCTGTCACTGGCTGAGGTTCAATCCCTGTCACTGACTGAGGTTCAATCCCTGTCACTGGCTGAGATTCAATCCCTGTCACTGAATAAGGTTCAATCCCTGTCACTGACGTAGTTTCAATCTCTGTCACTGGCTGAGGTTCAATCCCTGTCACTGACTGAGGTTCAATCCCTGTCACTGGCTGAGATTCAATCCCTGTCACTGAATAAGGTTCAATCCCTGTCACTGACGTAGGTTCAATCCCTGTCACTGTCTGAGATTCAATTCCTGTCACTGTCTGAGGTTCAATCCCTGTCACTGATTGAGATTCAATCCCATTTAACTAACTGAAATTCTATCCCTGTCACTGACTAAGGTTCAATCCCTGTCACTGACTGAGATTCAATACCTGTCACTACTGAGATTCAATCCCTGTCACTGACTGAGATTCAATCCCTGTCACTGTCTGCGGGTCAATCGCAGTCACTGACTGAGATTAAATCCCTGTCACTAACTGAGATTCAATCCCTGTCACTGACTGAGGTTCAATGCCTGTCACTAACTGAGATTCAATCCCTGTCACTGACTGAGGTTCAATCCCTGTCACTGGCTGAGATTCAATCCCTGTCACTGTCTGAAATTCAATCCCTGTCTCTGACTGAGGTTCAATCCCTGTCACTGACTGAGGGTCAATCCCTGTGACTGGCTGAAATTCAATCCCTGTCACTGACTAAGGTTCAATCCCTGTCACTGACGTAGTTTCAATCCCTGTCACTGGCTGAGGTTCAATCCCTGTCACTGACTGAGGTTCAATCCCTGTCACTGGCTGAGATTCAATCCCTGTCACTGAATAAGGTTCAATCCCTGTCACTGACGTAGGTTCAATCCCTGTCACTGACGGAGGTTCAATCCCTGTCACTGACTGAGGTTCAATCCCTGTCACTGGCTGAGATTCAATCCCTGTCACTGACTAAGTTTCAGTCCCTGTCACTGACGTAGGTTCAATCCCTGTCATTGACTAAGGTGCAATCCCGGTCAGTGACTAAGGATCAATCCCTGTCACTGACTGAGGTTCAATCCCTGTCACTGACTGAGGTTAATCCCTGTCACTGGCTGAGATTCAATACCTGTCACTGACTAAGGTTCAATCCCTGTCACTGACATAGGTTCAATCCCTGTCACTGACTAAGGTTCAATCCCCGTCAGTGACTAAGGATCAATCCCTGTCACTGACGGAGGTTCAATCCCTGACACTGATTGAGATTCAACCCCTGTCACTGAGTAAGGTTCAATCCCGGTCAGTGACTAAGGATCAATCCCTGTCACTGACTGAGGTTCAATCCCTGTCACTGACGGAGGCTCAATCCCTGTCACTGATTGAGATTCAATCCCTGTCACCATCTGAGTTTCAATCCCTGTCACTGACTGAGGTTCAATCCTAGTCACTAACTGAGATTCAATCCCTGTCACTAACTGAGATTCAACCCCTGTCACTGACTGCAACTCAATACCAGTCACTGACTGAGTTTTAATCTCTGTCACTGTCTGAGGTTCAATCCCTGTCATTGATTGAGATTCAATCCCATTTAACTAACTGAAATTCTATCCCTGTCACTGACGAAGGTTCAATCCCTGTCACTGATGGAGGTTCAATCCCTGTCACTGACTGAGATTCAATCCCTGTCACGACTGAGTTTCAATCCCTGTCACTGTCTGAGGGTGAATGCCAGTCACTGATTGAGATTGAATCCCTGTCACTAACTGAGATTCAATCCCTCTTACTGACTGAGTTTCAATCCCTGTAACCGACTGAGGCTCAATCACTGTCACTGGCTGAGATTCACTTCCTGTCACTGACTGAGGTTGAATCCCTGTCACTGACTGAGGTTCAATCCTTGTCACTGCCTGAGGGTCAATGCCAGTCACTGACTGAGGTTGAATCCCTGTCACTAACTGAGATTCAATCCCTCTCACTGACTGAGGTTCAATCCCTGTCACAGACTGAGATTCAATCCCCGACACTGACTGAGGGTAAATACCGGACATTGACTAATGTTCATTCCCAGTCACTGACTGAGGTTCAATCTCTGTCACAGACTGAGATTCAATCTCTGTCACAGACTGAGATTCAATCCCTTTCACTGTCTGAGATTCAATCCCTGTCACTGACTACGGTTCAATCCCTGTCACTGTCTGAGATTCAATTCCTGTCACTGTCTGAGGTTCAATCCCTGTCATTGATTGAGATTCAATCCCATTTAACTAACTGAAATTCTATCCCTGTCACTGACGAAGGTTCAATCCCTGTCACTGATGGAGGTTCAATCCCTGTCACTGACTGAGATTCAATCCCTGTCACGACTGAGTTTCAATCCCTGTCACTGTCTGAGGGTGAATGCCAGTCACTGATTGAGATTGAATCCCTGTCACTAACTGAGATTCAATCCCTCTTACTGACTGAGTTTCAATCCCTGTAACCGACTGAGGCTCAATCACTGTCACTGGCTGAGATTCACTTCCTGTCACTGACTAAGGTTCAATCCCTGTCACTGACTGAGATTCAATACCTGTCACTACTGAGATTCAATCCCTGTCACTGACTGAGATTCAATCCCTGTCACTGTCTGCGGGTCAATCGCAGTCACTGACTGAGATTAAATCCCTGTCACTAACTGAGATTCAATCCCTGTCACTGTCTGAGATTCAATCCCTGTCACTGACTGAGGTTCAATCCCTGTCACTGACTGAGAAACACTCCCTCTCTCTGACTGAAGTTCAATCCCTGTCTCAGACTGAGATTCAATCCCTGTCACTGACTGAGATTCAATCCCTGTCACTGACTGAGGTTCAATGCCTGTCACTAACTGAGATTCAATCCCTGTCACTGACTGAGGTTCAATCCCTGTCACTGGCTGAGATTCAATCCCTGTCACTGACTGAGATTCAATCCCTGTCACTGTCTGAGGGTCAATCCCTGTCACTGACGGAGGGTCAATCCCTGTCACTGACTGAGATTCAATTCCTGTCACTGACTGAGGTTCAATCCCTGTCACAGACTGAGATTCAATCCCTGTCACTGTCTGAGATTCAATCCCTGTCACTGACTGAGGTTCAATTCCTGTCACTGACTGAGGCTCAATCCCTGTCACTGACTGACATTCAATCCCTGTCACTGTCTGAGATTCAATTCCTGTCACTGACTAAGTTTCAATCCCTGTCACTGACTGAGTTTTAATCTCTGTCACTGTCTGAGGTTCAATCCCTGTCACTGGCTGAGATTCACTTCCTGTCACTGACTGAGATTCAATCCCTGTCACTGACTGAGATTCAATCCCTGTCACTAACTGAGATTCAATCCCTCTTACTGACTGAGTTTCAATCCCTGTCACCGATTGAGGCTCAATCACTGTCACTGGCTGAGATTCAATCCCTGTCACTGACTACGGTTCAATCCCTGTCACTGTCTGAGATTCAATCCCTTTCACTGTCTGAGATTCAATCCCTGTCACTGACTACGGTTCAATCCCTGTCACTGTCTGAGATTCAATTCCTGTCACTGTCTGAGGTTCAATCCCTGTCACTGACTGAGATTCAATCCCTGTCACTGTCTGCGGGTCAATCGCAGTCACTGACTGAGATTAAATCCCTGTCACTAACTGAGATTCAATCCCTGTCACTGTCTGAGATTCAATCCCTGTCACTGACTGAGGTTCAATCCCTGTCACTGACTGAGAAACACTCCCTCTCTCTGACTGAAGTTCAATCCCTGTCTCAGACAGATATTCAATCCCTGTCACTGACTGAGATTCAATCCCTGTCACTGTCTGAGGGTCAATGCCAGTCACTGACTGAGATTGAATCCCTGTCACTAACTGAGATTCAATCCCTGTCACTTACTGAGGCTCTATCCCTGTCACTGACTGAGGCTCAATCCATGTCACTGACTGAGATTCAATCCCTGTCACAGACTGAGATTCAATCCCTGTCACTGTCTGAGATTCAATCCCTGTCACAGACTAAGATTCAATCGCTGTCTCTGACTGAGGCTCAATCCCTGTCACTGACGGAGGATCAATACCTGTCACTGACTGAGGGTCAATCTCTGTCACTGACGGAGGATCAATACCTGTCACTGACTGAGGGTCCATCCCTGTCACAGACTGAGATTCAATCACTGTCACTGACTGAGGTTCAATCCCTGTCACTGATTGAGATTCAATCCCTGTCACTGACTGAGATTCAATCCCTGTCACTGTCTGAGGGTCAATCCCTGTCACTGACGGAGGATCAATACCTGTCACTGACTGAGGGTCAATCCCTGTCACTGACTGAGATTCAATTCCTGTCACTGACTGAGGTTCAATCCCTGTCACAGACTGAGATTCAATCCCTGTCACTGTCTGAGATTCAATCCCTGTCACAGAGTCTCTACAGGGGGGAAGGGGGGGAAGGGGGGGAAGGGGGGGAAGGGGGGGTAGGGGGGGAAGGGGAGGGGGAAGGGGGGAAAGGGGAGGGGGAAGGGGGGAAAGGGGAGGGGGAAGGGGGGAAGGGGAGGGGGGAAGGGGATGGGGAAGTGGGGGAAGGAGAGGGGGACTGAGGCTCAATCCCTGTCACTGACAGAGGATCAATACCTGTCACTGACTGAGGGTCAATCCCTGTCACTGACTGAGGTTCAATTCCTGTCACTGACTGAGGCTCAATCCCTGTCACTGTCTGACATTCAATCCCTGTCACTGTCCAAGATTCAATTCCTGTCACTGACTAAGTTTCAATCCCTGTCAATGTCTGAGATTCAATTCCTGTCACTGTCTGAGGTTCAATCCCTGTCACTGATTGAGATTCAATCCCATTTAACTAACTGAAATTCTATCCCTGTCACTGACTAAGGTTCAATCCCTGTCACTGACTGAGATTCAATCCCTGTCACTACTGAGATTCAATCCCTGTCACTGTCTGAGGGTGAATGCCAGTCACTGATTGAGATTGAATCCCTGTCACTAACTGAGATTCAATCCCTCTTACTGACTGAGTTTCAATCCCTGTTACCGACTGAGGCTCAATCACTGTCACTGGCTGAGATTCACTTCCTGTCACTGACTGAGGTTGAATCCCTGTCACTGACTGAGGTTCAATCCTTGTCACTGTCTGAGGGTCAATGCCAGTCACTGACTGAGGTTGAATCCCTGTCACTAACTGAGATTCAATCCGTGTCACTGTCTGAGGTTCAATCTCTGTCACAGACTGAGATTCAATTCCTGTCACTGTCTGAGGTTCAATCCCTGACACTGATTGAGATTCAATCCCATTTAACTAACTGAAATTCTATCCCTGTCACTGACTAAGGTTCAATCCCTGTCACTGACTGAGATTCAATACCTGTCACTACTGAGATTCAATCTCTGTCACTGACTGAGATTCAATACCTGTCACTGTCTGCGGGTCAATCGCAGTCACTGACTGAGATTAAATCCCTGTCACTAACTGAGATTCAATCTCTGTCACTGACTGAGATTCAATACCTGTCACTGTCTGCGGGTCAATCGCAGTCACTGACTGAGATTAAATCCCTGTCACTAACTGAGATTCAATCCCTGTCACAGACTAAGATTCAATCGCTGTCTCTGACTGAGGCTCAATCCCTGTCACTGACGGAGGATCAATACCTGTCACTGACTGAGGGTCAATCTCTGTCACTGACGGAGGATCAATACCTGTCACTGACTGAGGGTCCATCCCTGTCACAGACTGAGATTCAATCACTGTCACTGACTGAGGTTCAATCCCTGTCACTGATTGAGATTCAATCCCTGTCACTGACTGAGATTCAATCCCTGTCACTGTCTGAGGGTCAATCCCTGTCACTGACGGAGGATCAATACCTGTCACTGACTGAGGGTCAATCCCTGTCACTGACTGAGATTCAATTCCTGTCACTGACTGAGGTTCAATCCCTGTCACAGACTGAGATTCAATCCCTGTCACTGTCTGAGATTCAATCCCTGTCACAGAGTCTCTACAGGGGGGAAGGGGGGGAAGGGGGGGAAGGGGGGGAAGGGGGGGTAGGGGGGGAAGGGGAGGGGGAAGGGGGGAAAGGGGAGGGGGAAGGGGGGAAAGGGGAGGGGGAAGGGGGGAAGGGGAGGGGGGAAGGGGATGGGGAAGTGGGGGAAGGAGAGGGGGACTGAGGCTCAATCCCTGTCACTGACAGAGGATCAATACCTGTCACTGACTGAGGGTCAATCCCTGTCACTGACTGAGGTTCAATTCCTGTCACTGACTGAGGCTCAATCCCTGTCACTGTCTGACATTCAATCCCTGTCACTGTCCAAGATTCAATTCCTGTCACTGACTAAGTTTCAATCCCTGTCAATGTCTGAGATTCAATTCCTGTCACTGTCTGAGGTTCAATCCCTGTCACTGATTGAGATTCAATCCCATTTAACTAACTGAAATTCTATCCCTGTCACTGACTAAGGTTCAATCCCTGTCACTGACTGAGATTCAATCCCTGTCACTACTGAGATTCAATCCCTGTCACTGTCTGAGGGTGAATGCCAGTCACTGATTGAGATTGAATCCCTGTCACTAACTGAGATTCAATCCCTCTTACTGACTGAGTTTCAATCCCTGTTACCGACTGAGGCTCAATCACTGTCACTGGCTGAGATTCACTTCCTGTCACTGACTGAGGTTGAATCCCTGTCACTGACTGAGGTTCAATCCTTGTCACTGTCTGAGGGTCAATGCCAGTCACTGACTGAGGTTGAATCCCTGTCACTAACTGAGATTCAATCCGTGTCACTGTCTGAGGTTCAATCCCTGACACTGATTGAGATTCAATCCCATTTAACTAACTGAAATTCTATCCCTGTCACTGACTAAGGTTCAATCCCTGTCACTGACTGAGATTCAATACCTGTCACTACTGAGATTCAATCCCTGTCACTGACTGAGATTCAATCCCTGTCACTGTCTGCGGGTCAATCGCAGTCACTGACTGAGATTAAATCCCTGTCACTAACTGAGATTCAATCCCTGTCACTGTCTGAGATTCAATCCCTGTCACTGACTGAGGTTCAATCCCTGTCACTGACTGAGAAACACTCCCTCTCTCTGACTGAAGTTCAATCCCTGTCTCAGACAGAGATTCAATCCCTGTCACTGACTGAGGTTCACTCCCTGTCACTGACTGAGGTTCAATGCCTGTCACTAACTGAGATTCAATCCCTGTCACTGACTGAGGTTCAATCACTGTCACTGGCTGAGATTCAATCCCTGTCAATGACTGAGATTCAATCCTTGTCACTGACTCACGTTCATTCCCTGTCACTGACGGAGGGTCAATCCCTGTCACTGACTGAGGTTCAATCCCTGTCACTGACTGAGATTCAATCCCTGTCACTTACTGAGGCTCTATCCCTGTCACTGACTGAGGCTCAATCCATGTCACTGACTGAGATTCAATCCCTGTCACAGACTGAGTTTCAATCCCTGTCACTGTCTGAGATTCAATCCCTGTCACAGACTAAGATTCAATCGCTGTCTCTGACTGAGGCTCAATCCCTGTCACTGACGGAGGATCAATACCTGTCACTGACTGAGGGTCAATCTCTGTCACTGACGGAGGATCAATACCTGTCACTGACTGAGGGTCCATCCCTGTCACTGACTGAGGTTCAATTCCTGTCACTGACTGAGATTCAATCCCTGTCACTGACTAAGATTCAATCCCTGTCACTGACTGATATTCAATCCCTGTCACTGACTGAGATTCAATGCCTGTCACAGACTGAGATGCAATCCTTGTTACTGACTGAGGTTCAAACACTGTCACTGACGGAGGATCAATCCCTGTTAAGGACTGAGGGTCAATCCCTGTCACTGACTGAGGTTCAATCCCTGTTACTTACTGAGATTCAATCCCTGTCACTGACTGAGGGTCAATCCCTGTCACTGTCTGAGGGTCAATTCCTGCCAGTGACTGAGATTCAATCCCTGTCACTAACTGAGATTCAATCCCTGTCACTGACTGAGGCTCAATCCTTGTCACTGACGGAGGATCAATACCTGTCACTGACTGAGGGTCAATCTCGGTCACTGACTGAGGTTCAATTCCTGTCACTGACTGAGGCTCAATCTCTGTCACTGACTGAGGTTCAATCCCTGTCACTGTCTGAGGGTCAATGCCAGTCACTGACTGAGTTTGAATCCCTGTCACTAACTGAGATTCAATCCCTGTCACTGACTGAGGTTCAATCCCTGTCACTGGCTGAGATTCAATCCCTGTCAATGACTGAGATTCAAAACTTGTCACTGACTGAGGTTCATTCCCTGTCACTGACGGAGGATCAATCCCTGTCTCTGACTGAGGGTCAATCCCTGTCACTGACTGAGGCTCAATCCCTGTTACTTACTGAGATTCAATCCCTGTCACTGTCTGAGGGTCAATGCCAGTCACTGACTGAGTTTGAATCCCTGTCACTAACTGAGATTCAATCCCTGTCACTGACTGAGGTTCAATCCCTGTCACTGGCTGAGATTCAATCCCTGTCAATGACTGAGATTCAAAACTTGTCACTGACTGTGGTTCATTCCCTGTCACTGACGGAGGATCAATCCCTGTCTCTGACTGAGGGTCAATTCCTGTCACTGACTGAGATTCAATCCGTGTCACAGACTGAGATTCAATCCCTGTCACTGTCTGAGATTCAATCCCTTTCACTGACTGAGATTCAATCCCTGTCTCTGACTGAGGCTCAATCACTGTCACTGACGGAGGATCAATACCTGTCACTGACTGAGATTCAATACCTGTCACTACTGAGATTCAATCCCTGTCACTGACTGAGATTCAATCCCTGTCACTGTCTGCGGGTCAATCGCAGTCACTGACTGAGATTAAATCCCTGTCACTAACTGAGATTCAATCCCTGTCACTGTCTGAGATTCAATCCCTGTCACTGACTGAGGTTCAATCCCTGTCACTGACTGAGAAACACTCCCTCTCTCTGACTGAAGTTCAATCCCTGTCTCAGACAGAGATTCAATCCCTGTCACTGACTGAGGTTCACTCCTTGTCACTAACTGAGATTCAATCCCTGTCACTGACTGAGGTTCAATCACTGTCACTGGCTGAGATTCAATCCCTGTCAATGACTGAGATTCAATCCTTGTCACTGACTGAGGTTCATTCCCTGTCACTGACGGAGGGTCAATCCCTGTCACTGACTGAGGTTCAATCCCTGTCACTGACTGAGATTCAATCCCTGTCACTGTCTGTGGGTCAATGCCAGTCACTGACTGAGATTGAATCCCTGTCACTAACTGAGATTCAATCCCTGTCACTTACTGAGGCTCTATCTCTGTCACTGACTGAGGCTCAATCCATGTCACTGACTGAGATTCAATCCCTGTCACAGACTGAGATTCAATCCCTGTCACTGTCTGAGATTCAATCCCTGTCACAGACTAAGATTCAATCGCTGTCTCTGACTGAGGCTCAATCCCTGTCTCTGACGGAGGATCAATACCTGTCACTGACTGAGGGTCAATCTCTGTCACTGACGGAGGATCAATACCTGTCACTGACTGAGGGTCAATCCCTGTCACTGACTGAGGTTCAATTCCTGTCACTGACTGAGATTCAATCCCTGTCACTGACTGAGATTCAATCCCTGTCACTGACTGATATTCAATCCCTGTCACTGACTGAGATTCAATGCCTGTCACAGACTGAGATGCAATCCTTGTCTCTGACTGAGGTTCATTCCATGTCACTGACGGAGGATCAATCCCTGTCAAGGACTGCGGGTCAATCCCTGTCACTGTCTGAGGTTCAATCCCTGTTACTTACTGAGATTCAATCCCTGTCACTGACTGAGGGTCAATCCCTGTCACTGTCTGAGGGTCAATTCCTGTCAGTGACTGAGATTCAATCCCTGTCACTAACTGAGATTCAATCCCTGTCACTGACTGAGGCTCAATCCTTGTCACTGTAGGAGGATCAATACCTGTCACTGACTGAGGGTCAATCTCGGTCACTGACTGAGGTTCAATTCCTGTCACTGACTGAGGCTCAATCTCTGTCACTGACTGAGGTTCAATCCCTGTCACTGACTGAGATTCAATCCCTGTCACTGTCTGAGGGTCAATGCCAGTCACTGACTGAGTTTGAAACCCTGTCACTAACTGAGATTCAATCCCTGTCACTGACTGAGGTTCAATCCCTGTCACTGGCTGAGATTCAATCCCTGTCAATGACTGAGATTCAAAACTTGTCACTGACTGAGGTTCATTCCCTGTCACTGACGGAGGGTCAACCCCTGTCTCTGACTGAGGGTCAATCCCTGTCACTGACTGAGATTCAATCCCTGTCACTGTCCGAGATTCAATCCCTTTCACTGACTGAGATTCAATCCCTGTCTCTGACTGAGGCTCAATCACTGTCACTGACGGAGGATCAATACCTGTCACTGACTGAGGGTCAATCCCTGTCACTGACTGAGGTTCAATTCCTGTCACTGTCTGAGGCTCAATCCCCGTCACTGACTGAGATTCAATCCCTGTCACTGACTGAGGTTCAATGCCTGTCACAGACAGAGATTCAATCCTTGTCACTGACTGAGGTTCATTCCATGTCACTGACGGAGGATCAATCCCTGTCAAGGACTGAGGATCAATCCCTGTCACTGACTGAGGTTCAATCCCTGTTACTTACTGAGATTCAATCCCTGTCACTGTCTGAGATTCAATCCCTGTCACTGACTAAGGTTCAATCCCTGTCACTGAGATTCAGTTCCTGTCACTGTCTGAGGTTCAATCCCTGTCACTGATTGAGATTCAATCCCTGTCAGAATTGAGATTCAATCCCTGTCACTGACTGAGATTCAATCCCTGTCACGGACTGAGATTCAATCCCTGTCACTGACTGAGATTAAATCCCTGTCACTAACTGAGATTCAATCTCGGTCACGCTGCGATTCAATCCTTGTCACTGACTGAGGTTCATTCCATGTCACTGACGGAGGATCAATCCCTGTCAAGGACTGAGGGTCAATCCCTGTCACTGTCTGAGGTTCAATCCCTGTCAGTGACTGAGATTCAATCCCTGTCACTAACTGAGATTCAATCCCTGTCACTGACTGAGGGTCAATCCCTGTCACTGTCTGAGGGTCAATCCCTGTCAGTGACTGAGATTCAATCCCTGTCACTAACTGAGATTCAATCCCTGTCACTGACTGAGGCTCAATCCTTGTCACTGACGGAGGATCAATACCTGTCCCTGACTGAGGGTCAATCTCTGTCACTGACTGAGGTTCAATTCCTGTCACTGACTGAGGCTCAATCTCTGTCACTGACTGAGGTTCAATCCCTGTCACTAACGGAGATTCAATCCCTGTCACTGTCTGAGGGTCAATGCCAGTCACTGACGGAGATTGAATCCCTGTCACTAACTGAGATTCAATCCCTGTCACTGAATGAGGTTCAATCCCTGTCAATGACTGAGATTCAATCCTTGTCACTGACTGAGGTTCATTCCCTGTCACTGACGGAGGATCAATCCCTGTCACTGACTGAGGGTCAATCCCTGTCAATGACTGAGATTCAGTCCTTGTCACTGACTGAGGTTCATTCCCTGTCTCTGACGGAGGATCAATCCCTGTCAATGACTGAGGGTCAATCCCTGTCACTGACTGAGGTTCAATCCCTGTTACTTACTGAGATTCAATCCCTGTCACTGAGTGAGGATCAATCCCTGTCACTGACTGAGGTTCAATCCCTTTCACTTACTGAGGCTCAATCACTGTCACTGACTTAGGCTCAATCCCTGTCACTGACTGAGGTTCAATTCCTGTCACTGACTGAGGTTCAATCCCTGTCACAGACTGAGATTCAATCCCTGTCACTGTCTGAGATTCAATCCCTGTCACTGACTGAGATTCAATCCCTGTCTCTGACTGAGGCTCAATCACTGTCACTGACGGAGGATCAATACCTGTCACTGACTGAGGGTCAATCCCTGTCACTGACTGAGATTCAATTCCTGTCACTGACTGAGGTTCAATCCCTGTCACAGACTGAGATTCAATCCCTGTCACTGTCTGAGATTCAATCCCTGTCACAGACTGAGATTCAATCCCTTTCACTTACTGAGGCTCAATCACTGTCACTGACTTAGGCTCAATCCCTGTCACTGACTGAGATTCAATCCCTGTCACTGTCTGAGGGTCAATCCCTGTCACTGACGGAGGATCAATACCTGTCACTGACTGAGGGTCAATCCCTGTCACTGACTGAGATTCAATTCCTGTCACTGACTGAGGTTCAATCCCTGTCACAGACTGAGATTCAATCCCTGTCACTGTCTGAGATTCAATCCCTGTCACAGACTGAGATTCAATCCCTGTCTCTGACTGAGGCTCAATCCCTGTCACTGACAGAGGATCAATACCTGTCACTGACTGAGGGTCAATCCCTGTCACTGACTGAGGTTCAATTCCTGTCACTGACTGAGGCTCAATCCCTGTCACTGTCTGACATTCAATCACTGTCACTGTCCAAGATTCAATTCCTGTCACTGACTAAGTTTCAATCCCTGTCAATGTCTGAGATTCAATTCCTGTCACTGTCTGAGGTTCAATCCCTGTCACTGATTGAGATTCAATCCCATTTAACTAACTGAAATTCTATCCCTGTCACTGACTAAGGTTCAATCCCTGTCACTGATGGAGGTTCAATCCCTGTCACTGACTGAGATTCAATCCCTGTCACTACTGAGATTCAATCCCTGTCACTGTCTGAGGGTGAATGCCAGTCACTGATTGAGATTGAATCCCTGTCACTAACTGAGATTCAATCCCTCTTACTGACTGAGTTTCAATCCCTGTCACCGACTGAGGCTCAATCACTGTCACTGGCTGAGATTCACTTCCTGTCACTGACTGAGGTTGAATCCCTCTCACTGACTGAGGTTCAATCCTTGTCACTGTCTGAGGGTCAATGCCAGTCACTGACTGAGGTTGAATCCCTGTCACTAACTGAGATTCAATCCCTGTCACTGACTGAGGTTCAATCTCTGTCACAGACTGAGATTCAATTCCTGTCACTGTCTGAGGTTCAATCCCTGACACTGATTGAGATTCAATCCCATTTAACTAACTGAAATTCTATCCCTGTCACTGACTAAGGTTCAATCCCTGTCATTGACTGAGATTCAATACCTGTCACTACTGAGATTCAATCCCTGTCACTGACTGAGATTCAATACCTGTCACTGTCTGCGGGTCAATCGCAGTCACTGACTGAGATTAAATCCCTGTCACTAACTGAGATTCAATCCCTGTCACTGTCTGAGATTCAATCCCTGTCACTGACTGAGGTTCAATCCCTGTCACTGACTGAGAAACACTCCCTCTCTCTGACTGGAGTTCAATCCCTGTCTCAGACAGAGATTCAATCCCTGTCACTGACTGAGGTTCACTCCCTGTCACTGACTGAGGTTCAATGCCTGTCACTAACTGAGATTCAATCCCTGTCACTGACTGAGGTTCAATCACTGTCACTGGCTGAGATTCAATCCCTGTCAATGACTGAGATTCAATCCTTGTCACTGACTCACGTTCATTCCCTGTCACTGACGGAGGGTCAATCCCTGTCACTGACTGAGGTTCAATCCCTGTCATTGACTGAGATTCAATCCCTGTCACTTACTGAGGCTCTATCCCTGTCACTGACTGAGGCTCAATCCATGTCACTGACTGAGATTCAATCCCTGTCACAGACTGAGTTTCAATCCCTGTCACTGTCTGAGATTCAATCCCTGTCACAGACTAAGATTCAATCGCTGTCTCTGACTGAGGCTCAATCCCTGTCACTGACGGAGGATCAATACCTGTCACTGACTGAGGGTCCATCCCTGTCACTGACTGAGGATCAATTCCTGTCACTGACTGAGATTCAATCCCTGTCACTGACTGAGATTCAATCCCTGTCACTGACTGATATTCAATCCCTGTCACTGACTGAGATTCAATGCCTGTCACAGACTGAGATGCAATCCTTGTCACTGACTGAGGTTCAAACACTGTCACTGACGGAGGATCAATCCCTGTTAAGGACTGAGGGTCAATCCCTGTCACTGACTGAGGTTCAATCCCTGTTACTTACTGAGATTCAATCCCTGTCACTGACTGAGGGTCAATCCCTGTCACTGTCTGAGGGTCAATTCCTGTCAGTGACTGAGATTCAATCCCTGTCACTAACTGAGATTCAATCCCTGTCACTGACTGAGGCTCAATCCTTGTCACTGACGGAGGATCAATACCTGTCACTGACTGAGGGTCAATCTCGGTCACTGACTGAGGTTCAATTCCTGTCACTGACTGAGGCTCAATCCCTGTCACGGACTGAGATTCAATCCCTGTCACTGACTGAGATTAAATCCCTGTCACTAACTGAGATTCAATCTCGGTCACGCTGCGATTCAATCCTTGTCACTGACTGAGGTTCATTCCATGTCACTGACGGAGGATCAATCCCTGTCACTGTCTGAGGTTCAATCCCTGTCAGTGACTGAGATTCAATCCCTGTCACTAACTGAGATTCAATCCCTGTCACTAACGGAGATTCAATCCCTGTCACTGTCTGAGGGTCAATGCCAGTCACTGACGGAGATTGAATCCCTGTCACTAACTGAGATTCAATCCCTGTCACTGAATGAGGTTCAATCCCTGTCAATGACTGAGATTCAATCCTTGTCACTGACTGAGGTTCATTCCCTGTCACTGACGGAGGATCAATCCCTGTCACTGACTGAGGGTCAATCCCTGTCAATGACTGAGATTCAATCCTTGTCACTGACTGAGGTTCATTCCCTGTCTCTGACGGAGGATCAATCCCTGTCAATGACTGAGGGTCAATCCCTGTCACTGACTGAGGTTCAATCCCTGTTACTGACTGAGGTTCAATCCCTTTCACTTACTGAGGTTCAATCCCTTTCACTTACTGAGGCTCAATCACTGTCACTGACTTAGGCTCAATCCCTGTCACTGACTGAGGTTCAATTCCTGTCACTGACTGAGGTTCAATCCCTGTCACAGACTGAGATTCAATCGCTGTCACTGTCTGAGATTCAATCCATGTCACTGACTGAGATTCAATCCCTGTCTCTGACTGAGGCTCAATCACTGTCACTGACGTAGGATCAATACCTGTCACTGACTGAGGGTCAATCCCTGTCCCTGACTGAGATTCAATTCCTGTCACTGACTGAGGTTCAATCCCTGTCACAGACTGAGATTCAATCCCTGTCACTGTCTGAGATTCAATCCCTGTCACAGACTGAGATTCAATCCCTTTCACTTACTGAGGCTCAATCACTGTCACTGACTTAGGCTCAATCCCTGTCACTGACTGAGATTCAATCCCTGTCACTGTCTGAGGGTCAATCCCTGTCACTGACGGAGGATCAATACCTGTCACTGACTGAGGGTCAATCCCTGTCACTGACTGAGATTCAATTCCTGTCACTGACTGAGGTTCAATCCCTGTCACAGACTGAGATTCAATCCCTGTCACTGTCTGAGATTCAATCCCTGTCACAGACTGAAATTCAATCCCTGTCTCTGACTGAGGCTCAATCCCTGTCACTGACAGAGGATCAATACCTGTCACTGACTGAGGGTCAATCCCTGTCACTGACTGAGGTTCAATTCCTGTCACTGACTGAGGCTCAATCCCTGTCACTGTCTGACATTCAATCACTGTCACTGTCCAAGATTCAATTCCTGTCACTGACTAAGTTTCAATCCCTGTCAATGTCTGAGATTCAATTCCTGTCACTGTCTGAGGTTCAATCCCTGTCACTGATTGAGATTCAATCCCATTTAACTAACTGAAATTCTATCCCTGTCACTGACTAAGGTTCAATCCCTGTCACTGATGGAGGTTCAATCCCTGTCACTGACTGAGATTCAATCCCTGTCACTACTGAGATTCAATCCCTGTCACTGTCTGAGGGTGAATGCCAGTCACTGATTGAGATTGAATCCCTGTCACTAACTGAGATTCAATCCCTCTTACTGACTGAGTTTCAATCCCTGTCACCGACTGAGGCTCAATCACTGTCACTGGCTGAGATTCACTTCCTGTCACTGACTGAGGTTGAATCCCTGTCACTGACTGAGGTTCAATCCTTGTCACTGTCTGAGGGTCAATGCCAGTCACTGACTGAGGTTGAATCCCTGTCACTAACTGAGATTCAATCCCTGTCACTGACTGAGGTTCAATCTCTGTCACAGACTGAGATTCAATTCCTGTCACTGTCTGAGGTTCAATCCCTGACACTGATTGAGATTCAATCCCATTTAACTAACTGAAATTCTATCCCTGTCACTGACTAAGGTTCAATCCCTGTCACTGACTGAGATTCAATACCTGTCACTACTGAGATTCAATACCTGTCACTGTCTGCGGGTCAATCGCAGTCACTGACTGAGATTAAATCCCTGTCACTAACTGAGATTCAATCCCTGTCACTGTCTGAGATTCAATCCCTGTCACTGACTGAGGTTCAATCCCTGTCACTGACTGAGAAACACTCCCTCTCTCTGACTGAAGTTCAATCCCTGTCTCAGACAGAGATTCAATCCCTGTCACTGACTGAGGTTCACTCCCTGTCACTGACTGAGGTTCAATGCCTGTCACTAACTGAGATTCAATCCCTGTCACTGACTGAGGTTCAATCACTGTCACTGGCTGAGATTCAATCCCTGTCAATGACTGAGATTCAATCCTTGTCACTGACTCACGTTCATTCCCTGTCACTGACGGAGGGTCAATCCCTGTCACTGACTGAGGTTCAATCCCTGTCACTGACTGAGATTCAATCCCTGTCACTTACTGAGGCTCTATCCCTGTCACTGACTGAGGCTCAATCCATGTCACTGACTGAGATTCAATCCCTATCACAGACTGAGTTTCAATCCCTGTCACTGTCTGAGATTCAATCCCTGTCACAGACTAAGATTCAATCGCTGTCTCTGACTGAGGCTCAATCCCTGTCACTGACGGAGGATCAATACCTGTCACTGACTGAGGGTCAATCTCTGTCACTGACGGAGGATCAATACCTGTCACTGACTGAGGGTCCATCCCTGTCACTGACTGAGGTTCAATTCCTGTCACTGACTGAGATTCAATCCCTGTCACTGACTGAGATTCAATCCCTGTCACTGACTGATATTCAATCCCTGTCACTGACTGAGATTCAATGCCTGTCACAGACTGAGATGCAATCCTTGTCACTGACTGAGGTTCAAACACTGTCACTGACGGAGGATCAATCCCTGTTAAGGACTGAGGGTCAATCCCTGTCACTGACTGAGGTTCAATCCCTGTTACTTACTGAGATTCAATCCCTGTCACTGACTGAGGGTCAATCCCTGTCACTGTCTGAGGGTCAATTCCTGCCAGTGACTGAGATTCAATCCCTGTCACTAACTGAGATTCAATCCCTGTCACTGACTGAGGCTCAATCCTTGTCACTGACGGAGGATCAATACCTGTCACTGACTGAGGGTCAATCTCGGTCACTGACTGAGGTTCAATCCCTGTCACTGACTGAGTTTCAATCCCTGTCACTGTCTGAGATTCAATCCCTGTCACTGACTGAGATTCAATCCCTGTCACTGTCTGAGGGTCAATGCCAGTCACTGACTGAGTTTGAATCCCTGTCACTAACTGAGATTCAATCCCTGTCACTGACTGAGGTTCAATCCCTGTCACTGGCTGAGATTCAATCCCTGTCAATGACTGAGATTCAAAACTTGTCACTGACTGAGGTTCATTCCCTGTCACTGACGGAGGATCAATCCCTGTCTCTGACTGAGGGTCAATCCCTGTCACTGACTGAGGTTCAATCCCTGTTACTTACTGAGATTCAATCCCTGTCACTGTCTGAGGGTCAATGCCAGTCACTGACTGAGTTTGAATCCCTGTCACTAACTGAGATTCAATCCCTGTCACTGACTGAGGTTCAATCCCTGTCACTGGCTGAGATTCAATCCCTGTCAATGACTGAGATTCAAAACTTGTCACTGACTGAGGTTCATTCCCTGTCACTGACGGAGGATCAATCCCTGTCTCTGACTGAGGGTCAAACCCTGTCACTGACGGAGGATCAATACCTGTCACTGACTGAGGGTCCATCCCTGTCACTGACTGAGATTCAATTCCTGTCACTGACTGAGATTCAATCCCTGTCACTGACTGAGATTCAATCCCTGTCTCTGACTGAGGCTCAATCACTGTCACTGACGGAGGATCAATACCTGTCACTGACTGAGATTCAATACCTGTCACTACTGAGATTCAATCCCTGTCACTGACTGAGATTCAATCCCTGTCACTGTCTGCGGGTCAATCGCAGTCACTGACTGAGATTAAATCCCTGTCACTAACTGAGATTCAATCCCTGTCACTGTCTGAGATTCAATCCCTGTCACTGACTGAGGGTCAATCCCTGTCACTGTCTGAGGGTCAATTCCTGTCAGTGACTGAGATTCAATCCCTGTCACTAACTGAGATTCAATCCCTGTCACTGACTGAGGCTCAATCCTTGTCACTGTAGGAGGATCAATACCTGTCACTGACTGAGGGTCAATCTCGGTCACTGACTGAGGTTCAATTCCTGTCACTGACTGAGGCTCAATCTCTGTCACTGACTGAGGTTCAATCCCTGTCACTGACTGAGATTCAATCCCTGTCACTGTCTGAGGGTCAATGCCAGTCACTGACTGAGTTTGAATCCCTGTCACTAACTGAGATTCAATCCCTGTCACTGACTGAGGTTCAATCCCTGTCACTGGCTGAGATTCAATCCCTGTCAATGACTGAGATTCAAAACTTGTCACTGACTGAGGTTCATTCCCTGTCACTGACGGAGGGTCAACCCCTGTCTCTGACTGAGGGTCAATCCCTGTCACTGACTGAGGTTCAATCCCTGTTACTTACTGAGATTCAATCCCTGTTACTGACTGAGGGTCAATCCCTGTCACTGACTGAGGTTCAATTCCTGTCACTTACTGAGGCTCAATCACTGTCACTGACTTAGGCTCAATCCCTGTCACTGACTGAGGTTCAATTCCTGTCACTGACTGAGATTCAATCCGTGTCACAGACTGAGATTCAATCCCTGTCACTGTCTGAGATTCAATCCCTTTCACTGACTGAGATTCAATCCCTGTCTCTGACTGAGGCTCAATCACTGTCACTGACGGAGGATCAATACCTGTCACTGACTGAGGGTCAATCCCTGTCACTGACTGAGATTCAATCCCTGTCACTGACTGAGGTTCAATGCCTGTCACAGACAGAGATTCAATCCTTGTCACTGACTGAGGTTCATTCCATGTCACTGACGGAGGATCAATCCCTGTCAAGGACTGAGGATCAATCCCTGTCACTGACTGAGGTTCAATCCCTGTTACTTACTGAGATTCAATCCCTGTCACTGTCTGAGATTCAATCCCTGTCACTGACTAAGGTTCAATCCCTGTCACTGAGATTCAGTTCCTGTCACTGTCTGAGGTTCAATCCCTGTCACTGATTGAGATTCAATCCCTGTCAGAATTGAGATTCAATCCCTGTCACTGACTGAGATTCAATCCCTGTCACGGACTGAGATTCAATCCCTGTCACTGACTGAGATTAAATCCCTGTCACTAACTGAGATTCAATCTCGGTCACGCTGCGATTCAATCCTTGTCACTGACTGAGGTTCATTCCATGTCACTGACGGAGGATCAATCCCTGTCAAGGACTGAGGGTCAATCCCTGTCACTGTCTGAGGTTCAATCCCTGTCAGTGACTGAGATTCAATCCCTGTCACTAACTGAGATTCAATCCCTGTCACTGACTGAGGGTCAATCCCTGTCACTGTCTGAGGGTCAATCCCTGTCAGTGACTGAGATTCAATCCCTGTCACTAACTGAGATTCAATCCCTGTCACTGACTGAGGCTCAATCCTTGTCACTGACGGAGGATCAATACCTGTCCCTGACTGAGGGTCAATCTCTGTCACTGACTGAGGTTCAATTCCTGTCACTGACTGAGGCTCAATCTCTGTCACTGACTGAGGTTCAATCCCTGTCACTAACGGAGATTCAATCCCTGTCACTGTCTGAGGGTCAATGCCAGTCACTGACGGAGATTGAATCCCTGTCACTAACTGAGATTCAATCCCTGTCACTGAATGAGGTTCAATCCCTGTCAATGACTGAGATTCAATCCTTGTCACTGACTGAGGTTCATTCCCTGTCACTGACGGAGGATCAATCCCTGTCACTGACTGAGGGCCAATCCCTGTCTATGACTGAGATTCAATCCTTGTCACTGACTGAGGTTCATTCCTTGTCTCTGACGGAGGATCAATCCCTGTCAATGACTGAGGGTCAATCCCTGTCACTGACTGAGGTTCAATCCCTGTTACTTACTGAGATTCAATCCCTGTCACTGAGTGAGGCTCAATCCCTGTCACTGACTGAGGTTCAATCCCTTTCACTTACTGAGGCTCAATCACTGTCACTGACTTAGGCTCAATCCCTGTCACTGACTGAGGTTCAATTCCTGTCACTGACTGAGGTTCAATCCCTGTCACAGACTGAGATTCAATCCCTGTCACTGTCTGAGATTCAATCCCTATCACTGACTGAGATTCAATCCCTGTCTCTGACTGAGGCTCAATCACTGTCACTGACGGAGGATCAATACCTGTCACTGACTGAGGGTCAATCCCTGTCACTGACTGAGGTTCAATTCCTGTCACTGACTGAGGCTCAATCCCCGTCACTGACTGAGATTCAATCCCTGTCACTAACTGAGGGTCAAAGCCTGTCACAGACTGAGATTCAATCCTTGTCACTTACCGAGGCTCAATCCCTGTCACTGAATGAGGCTCAATCCCCGTCACTGACTGAGATTCAATCCTTGTCACTGACTGAGGTTCATTCCCTGTCTCTGACGGAGGATCAATCCCTGTCACTGTCTGAGGGTCAATGCCAGTCACTGACTGAGTTTGAATCCCTGTCACTAACTGAGATTCAATCCCTGTCACTGACTGAGGTTCAATCCCTGTCACTGGCTGAGATTCAATCCCTGTCAATGACTGAGATTCAAAACTTGTCACTGACTGAGGTTCATTCCCTGTCACTGACGGAGGGTCAACCTCTGTCACTGACTAAGATTCAATCCCAGTCACTGACTGAGGTTCAATCCCTGTCACTGACTGAAGTTCAATCCCTGTCACTGAATGAGATTCAATCCCTGTCACTGTCTGAGTGTCAATGCCAGTCACTGACTGAGATTGAATCCCTGTCACTAACTGAGGCTCAATCCCTGTCACTGACTGAGGCTCAATCCCTGTCACTGACTGAGATTCAATCCCTGTCACAGACTGAGATTCAATCCCTGTCACTGTCTGAGATTCAATCCCTGTCACAGACTGAGATTCAATCCCTGTCACTGACGGAGGATCAATACCTGTCACTGACTGAGGGTCAATCTCTGTCACTGACGGAGTATCAATACCTTTCACTGACTGAGGGTCAATCCCTGTCACTGACTGAGGTTCAATTCCTGTCACTGACTGAGATTCAATCCCTGTCACTGTCTGAGATTCAATCCCTGTCAAAGACTGAGATTCAATCCCTGTCACCGACTGAGATTCAATCCCTGTCACTGACTGATATTCAATCCTTGTCACTGACTGTGATTCAATGCCTGTCACAGACTGAGATGCAATCCTTGTCTCTGACTGAGGTTCATTCCATGTCACTGACGGAGGATCAATCCCTGTCAAGGACTGCGGGTCAATCCCTGTCACTGTCTGAGGTTCAATCCCTGATACTTACTGAGATTCAATCCCTGTCACTGACTGAGGGTCAATCCCTGTCACTGTCTGAGGGTCAATTCCTGTCAGTGACTGAGATTCAATCCCTGTCACTAACTGAGATTCAATCCCTGTCACTGACTGAGGCTCAATCCTTGTCACTGTAGGAGGATCAATACCTGTCACTGACTGAGGGTCAATCTCGGTCACTGACTGAGGTTCAATTCCTGTCACTGACTGAGGCTCAATCTCTGTCACTGACTGAGGTTCAATCCCTGTCACTGACTGAGATTCAATCCCTGTCACTGTCTGAGGGTCAATGCCAGTCACTGACTGAGTTTGAATCCCTGTCACTAACTGAGATTCAATCCCTGTCACTGACTGAGGTTCAATCCCTGTCACTGGCTGAGATTCAATCCCTGTCAATGACTGAGATTCAAAACTTGTCACTGACTGAGGTTCATTCCCTGTCACTGACGGAGGGTCAACCCCTGTCTCTGACTGAGGGTCAATCCCTGTCACTGACTGAGGTTCAATCCCTGTTACTTACTGAGATTCAATCCCTGTCACTGACTGTGGGTCAATCCCTGTCACTGACTGAGGTTCAATTCCTGTCACTTACTGAGGCTCAATCACTGTCACTGACTTAGGCTCAATCCCTGTCACTGTCTGAGATTCAATCCCTTTCACTGACTGAGATTCAATCCCTGTCTCTGACTGAGGCTCAATCACTGTCACTGACGGAGGATCAATACCTGTCACTGACTGAGGGTCAATCCCTGTCACTGACTGAGGTTCAATTCCTGTCACTGTCTGAGGCTCAATCCCCGTCACTGACTGAGATTCAATCCCTGTCACTGACTGAGGTTCAATGCCTGTCACAGACAGAGATTCAATCCTTGTCACTGACTGAGGTTCATTCCATGTCACTGACGGAGGATCAATCCCTGTCAAGGACTGAGGATCAATCCCTGTCACTGACTGAGGTTCAATCCCTGTTACTTACTGAGATTCAATCCCTGTCACTGTCTGAGATTCAATCCCTGTCACTGACTAAGGTTCAATCCCTGTCACTGAGATTCAGTTCCTGTCACTGTCTGAGGTTCAATCCCTGTCACTGATTGAGATTCAATCCCTGTCAGAATTGAGATTCAATCCCTGTCACTGACTGAGATTCAATCCCTGTCACGGACTGAGATTCAATCCCTGTCACTGACTGAGATTAAATCCCTGTCACTAACTGAGATTCAATCTCGGTCACGCTGCGAATCAATCCTTGTCACTGACTGAGGTTCATTCCATGTCACTGACGGAGGATCAATCCCTGTCAAGGACTGAGGGTCAATCCCTGTCACTGTCTGAGGTTCAATCCCTGTCAGTGACTGAGATTCAATCCCTGTCACTAACTGAGATTCAATCCCTGTCACTGACTGAGGGTCAATCCCTGTCACTGTCTGAGGGTCAATCCCTGTCAGTGACTGAGATTCAATCCCTGTCACTAACTGAGATTCAATCCCTGTCACTGACTGAGGCTCAATCCTTGTCACTGACGGAGGATCAATACCTGTCCCTGACTGAGGGTCAATCTCTGTTACTGACTGAGGTTCAATTCCTGTCACTGACTGAGGCTCAATCTCTGTCACTGACTGAGGTTCAATCCCTGTCACTAACGGAGATTCAATCCCTGTCACTGTCTGAGGGTCAATGCCAGTCACTGACGGAGATTGAATCCCTGTCACTAACTGAGATTCAATCCCTGTCACTGAATGAGGTTCAATCCCTGTCAATGACTGAGATTCAATCCTTGTCACTGACTGAGGTTCATTCCCTGTCACTGACGGAGGATCAATCCCTGTCACTGACTGAGGGCCAATCCCTGTCTATGACTGAGATTCAATCCTTGTCACTGACTGAGGTTCATTCCTTGTCTCTGACGGAGGATCAATCACTGTCAATGACTGAGGGTCAATCCCTGTCACTGACTGAGGTTCCATCCCTGTTACTTACTGAGATTCAATCCCTGTCACTGAGTGAGGCTCAATCCCTGTCACTGACTGAGGTTCAATCCCTTTCACTTACTGAGGCTCAATCACTGTCACTGACTTAGGCTCAATCCCTGTCACTGACTGAGGTTCAATTCCTGTCACTGACTGAGGTTCAATCCCTGTCACAGACTGAGATTCAATCCCTGTCACTGTCTGAGATTCAATCCCTGTCACTGACTGAGATTCAATCCCTGTCTCTGACTGAGGCTCAATCACTGTCACTGACGGAGGATCAATACCTGTCACTGACTGAGGGTCAATCCCTGTCACTGACTGAGGTTCAATTCCTGTCACTGACTGAGGCTCAATCCCCGTCACTGACTGAGATTCAATCCCTGTCACTAACTGAGGGTCAAAGCCTGTCACAGACTGAGATTCAATCCTTGTCACTTACCGAGGCTCAATCCCTGTCACTGAATGAGGCTCAATCCCCGTCACTGACTGAGATTCAATCCTTGTCACTGACTGAGGTTCATTCCCTGTCTCTGACGGAGGATCAATCCCTGTCACTGTCTGAGGGTCAATGCCAGTCACTGACTGAGTTCGAATCCCTGTCACTAACTGAGATTCAATCCCTGTCACTGACTGAGGTTCAATCCCTGTCACTGGCTGAGATTCAATCCCTGTCAATGACTGAGATTCAAAACTTGTCACTGACTGAGGTTCATTCCCTGTCACTGACGGAGGGTCAACCTCTGTCACTGACTAAGATTCAATCCCAGTCACTGACTGAGGTTCAATCCCTGTCACTGACTGAAGTTCAATCCCTGTCACTGAATGAGATTCAATCCCTGTCACTGTCTGAGGGTCAATGCCAGTCACTGACTGAGATTGAATCCCTGTCACTAACTGAGATTCAATCCCTGTCGCTTACTGAGGCTCAATCCCTGTCACTGACTGAGGCTCAATCCCTGTCACTGACTGAGATTCAATCCCTGTCACAGACTGAGATTCAATCCCTGTCACTGTCTGAGATTCAATCCCTGTCACAGACTGAGATTCAATCCCTGTCACTGACGGAGGATCAATACCTGTCACTGACTGAGGGTCAATCTCTGTCACTGACGGAGGATCAATACCTTTCACTGATTGAGGGTCAATCCCTGTCACTGACTGAGGTTCAATTCCTGTCACTGACTGAGGTTCAATCCCTGTCACAGACTGAGATTCAATCCCTGTCACTGTCTGAGATTCAATCCCTGTCAAAGACTGAGATTCAATCCCTGTCACCGACTGAGATTCAATCCCTGTCACTGACTGATATTCAATCCCTGTCACTGACTGAGATTCAATGCCTGTCACAGACTGAGATGCAATCCTTGTCTCTGACTGAGGTTCATTCCATGTCACTGACGGAGGATCAATCCCTGTCAAGGACTGCGGGTCAATCCCTGTCACTGTCTGAGGTTCAATCCCTGTCACTGTCTGAGATTCAATCCCTGTCACTGACTGAGGGTCAATCCCTGTCACTGTCTGAGGGTCAATTCCTGTCAGTGACTGAGATTCAATCCCTGTCACTAACTGAGATTCAATCCCTGTCACTGACTGAGGCTCAATCCTTGTCACTGTAGGAGGATCAATACCTGTCACTGACTGAGGGTCAATCTCGGTCACTGACTGAGGTTCAATTCCTGTCACTGACTGAGGCTCAATCTCTGTCACTGACTGAGGTTCAATCCCTGTCACTGACTGAGATTCAATCCCTGTCACTGTCTGAGGGTCAATGCCAGTCACTGACTGAGTTTGAATCCCTGTCACTAACTGAGATTCAATCCCTGTCACTGACTGAGGTTCAATCCCTGTCACTGGCTGAGATTCAATCCCTGTCAATGACTGAGATTCAAAACTTGTCACTGACTGAGGTTCATTCCCTGTCACTGACGGAGGGTCAACCCCTGTCTCTGACTGAGGGTCAATCCCTGTCACTGACTGAGGTTCAATCCCTGTTACTTACTGAGATTCAATCCCTGTCACTGACTGTGGGTCAATCCCTGTCACTGACTGAGGTTCAATTCCTGTCACTTACTGAGGCTCAATCACTGTCACTGACTTAGGCTCAATCCCTGTCACTGACTGAGGTTCAATTCCTGTCACTGACTGAGATTCAATCCGTGTCACAGACTGAGATTCAATCCCTGTCACTGTCTGAGATTCAATCCCTTTCACTGACTGAGATTCAATCCCTGTCTCTGACTGAGGCTCAATCACTGTCACTGACGGAGGATCAATACCTGTCACTGACTGAGGGTCAATCCCTGTCACTGACTGAGGTTCAATTCCTGTCACTGTCTGAGGCTCAATCCCCGTCACTGACTGAGATTCAATCCCTGTCACTGACTGAGGTTCAATGCCTGTCACAGACAGAGATTCAATCCTTGTCACTGACTGAGGTTCATTCCATGTCACTGACGGAGGATCAATCCCTGTCAAGGACTGAGGATCAATCCCTGTCACTGACTGAGGTTCAATCCCTGTTACTTACTGAGATTCAATCCCTGTCACTGTCTGAGATTCAATCCCTGTCACTGACTAAGGTTCAATCCCTGTCACTGAGATTCAGTTCCTGTCACTGTCTGAGGTTCAATCCCTGTCACTGATTGAGATTCAATCCCTGTCAGAATTGAGATTCAATCCCTGTCACTGACTGAGATTCAATCCCTGTCACGGACTGAGATTCAATCCCTGTCACTGACTGAGATTAAATCCCTGTCACGAACTGAGATTCAATCTCGGTCACGCTGCGATTCAATCCTTGTCACTGACTGAGGTTCATTCCATGTCACTGACGGAGGATCAATCCCTGTCAAGGACTGAGGGTCAATCCCTGTCACTGTCTGAGGTTCAATCCCTGTCAGTGACTGAGATTCAATCCCTGTCACTAACTGAGATTCAATCCCTGTCACTGACTGAGGGTCAATCCCTGTCACTGTCTGAGGGTCAATCCCTGTCAGTGACTGAGATTCAATCCCTGTCACTAACTGAGATTCAATCCCTGTCACTGACTGAGGCTCAATCTTTGTCACTGACGGAGGATCAATACCTGTCCCTGACTGAGGGTCAATCTCTGTCACTGACTGAGGTTCAATTCCTGTCACTGACTGAGGCTCAATCTCTGTCACTGACTGAGGTTCAATCCCTGTCACTTACGGAGATTCAATCCCTGTCACTGTCTGAGGGTCAATGCCAGTCACTGACGGAGATTGAATCCCTGTCACTAACTGAGATTCAATCCCTGTCACTGAATGAGGTTCAATCCCTGTCAATGACTGAGATTCAATCCTTGTCACTGACTGAGGTTCATTCCCTGTCACTGACGGAGGATCAATCCCTGTCACTGACTGAGGGTCAATCCCTGTCAATGACTGAGATTCAATCCTTGTCACTGACTGAGGTTCATTCCCTGTCTCTGACGGAGGATCAATCCCTGTCAATGACTGAGGGTCAATCCCTGTCACTGACTGAGGTTCAATCCCTGTTACTTACTGAGATTCAATCCCTGTCACTGAGTGAGGCTCAATCCCTGTCACTGACTGAGGTTCAATCCCTTTCACTTACTGAGGCTCAATCCCTGTCACTGACTTAGGCTCAATCCCTGTCACTGACTGAGGTTCAATTCCTGTCACTGACTGAGGTTCAATCCCTGTCACAGACTGAGATTCAATCCCTGTCACTGTCTGAGATTCAATCCCTGTCACTGACTGAGATTCAATCCCTGTCTCTGACTGAGGCTCAATCACTGTCACTGACGGAGGATCAATACCTGTCACTGACTGAGGGTCAATCCCTGTCACTGACTGAGGTTCAATTCCTGTCACTGACTGAGGCTCAATCCCCGTCACTGACTGAGATTCAATCCCTGTCACTAACTGAGGGTCAAAGCCTGTCACAGACTGAGATTCAATCCTTGTCACTTACCGAGGCTCAATCCCTGTCACTGAATGAGGCTCAATCCCCGTCACTGACTGAGATTCAATCCTTGTCACTGACTGAGGTTCATTCCCTGTCTCTGACGGAGGTTCAATCCCTGTCACTGTCTGAGGGTCAATGCCAGTCACTGACTGAGTTTGAATCCCTGTCACTAACTGAGATTCAATCCCTGTCACTGACTGAGGTTCAATCCCTGTCACTGGCTGAGATTCAATCCCTGTCAATGACTGAGATTCAAAACTTGTCACTGACTGAGGTTCATTCCCTGTCACTGACGGAGGGTCAACCTCTGTCACTGACTAAGATTCAATCCCAGTCACTGACTGAGGTTCAATCCCTGTCACAGACTGAAGTTCAATCCCTGTCACTGAATGAGATTCAATCCCTGTCACTGTCTGAGGGTCAATGCCAGTCACTGACTGAGATTGAATCCCTGTCACTAACTGAGATTCAATCCCTGTCACTTACTGAGGCTCAATCCCTGTCACTGACTCAGGCTCAATCCCTGTCACTGACTGAGATTCAATCCCTGTCACAGACTGAGATTCAATCCCTGTCACTGTCTGAGATTCAATCCCTGTCTCAGACTGAGATTCAATCCCTGTCACTGACGGAGGATCAATACCTGTCACTGACTGAGGGTCAATCTCTGTCACTGACGGAGGATCAATACCTGTCACTGACTGAGGGTCAATCCCTGTCACTGACTGAGGTTCAATTCCTGTCACTGACTGAGATTCAATCCTTGTCACAGACTGAGATTCAATCCCTGTCACTGTCTGAGATTCAATCCCTGTCAAAGACTGAGATTCAATCCCTGTCACCGACTGAGATTCAATCCCTGTCACTGACTGAGATTCAATCCCTGTCACTGACTGAGGTTCAATGCCTGTCACAGACTGAGATGCAGTCCTTGTCACTGACTGAGGTTCATTCCATGTCACTGACGGAGGATCACTCCCTGTCAAGGACTGAGGGTCAATCCCTGTCACTGTCTGAGGTTCAATCCCTGTTATTTACTGAGATTCAATCCCTGTCACTGACTGAGGGTCAATCCCTGTCACTGTCTGAGGGTCAATCCCTGTCAGTGACTGAGATTCAATCCCTGTCACTAACTGAGATTCAATCCCTGTCACTGACTGAGGCTCAATCTTTGTCACTGACGGAGGATCAATACCTGTCACTGACTGAGGGTCAATCTCGGTCACTGACTGAGGTTCAATTCCTGTCACTGACTGGGGCTCAATCTCTGTCACTGACTGAGGTTCAACCCCTGTCACTGACAGAGTTTCAATCCCTGTCACTGCCTGAGGGTCAATGCCAGTCACTGACTGAGTTGGAATCCCTGTCACTAACTGAGATTCAATCCCTGTCACTGACTGAGGTTCAATCCCTGTCACTGGCTGAGATTCAATCCCTGTCAATGACTGAGATTCAATCCCTGTCAATGACTGAGGTTCATTCCCTGTCACTGACGGAGGATCAATCCCTGTCACTGACTGAGGGTCAATCCCTGTCACTGACTGAGGTTCAATCCATGTTACTTACTGAGATTCAATCCCTGTCACTGTCTGAGATTCAATCCCTTTCTCTGACTGAGGCTCAATCCCTGTCACTGACTGAGGTACAATTCCTGTCACTGACTGAGATTCAATCCCTGTCACTGATTGAGATTCAATCCCTGTCTCTGACTGAGGCTCAATCACTGTCACTGACGGAGGATCAATACCTGTCACTGACTGAGGGTCAATCCCGGTCACTGACTGAGGTTCAATTCCTGTCACTGACTGAGGCTCAATCCCCGTCACTGACTGAGATTCAATCCCTGTCACTGACCGAGGTTCAATGCCTGTCACTGACTGAGGCTCAATCCCCGTCACTGACTGAGATTCCATACCTGTCACTGACTGAGGGTCAATCCCTGTCACTGACTGAGGTTCATTCCCCGTTGCTTACTGAGATTCAATCCCTGTCACTGACTGAGGGTCAATCTCTGTCACTGTCTGAGGGTCAATCCCTGTCAGTGACTGAGAATCAATCCCTGTCACTGACTGAAGTTCAATCCCGGTCACAGACAGAGATTCAATCCCTGTCACTGACTGAGATTCAATCCCTGCCACTAATTGAGATTCAATCCCTGTCACTGACTGAGATTCAATCCCTGTCACTGACGGAGGATCAATACCTGTCACTGACTGAGGCTCAATCTCTGTCACTTACTGAGATTCAATCCCTGTCACTGACTGAGGGTCAATGCCAGTCACTGACTGAGATTGAATCCCTGTCACTAACTGAGATTCAATCCCTGTCACTTACTGAGGCTCAATCCCTGTCACTGACTGAGGCTCAATCCCTGTCACTGACTGAGATTCAATCCCTGTCACAGACTGAGATTCAATCCCTGTCACTGTCTGAGATTCAATCCCTGTCACAGACTGAGATTCAATCCCTGTCACTGACGGAGGATCAATACCTGTCACTGACTGAGGGTCAATCTCTGTCACTGACGGAGGATCAATACCTGTCACTGACTGAGGGTCAATCCCTGTCACTGACTGAGGTTCAATTCCTGTCACTGACTGAGGTTCAATCCCTGTCACAGACTGAGATTCAATCCCTGTCACTGTCTGAGATTCAATCCCTGTCAAAGATTGAGATTCAATCCCTGTCACCGACTGAGATTCAATCCCTGTCACTGACGGAAGATCAATACCTGTCACTGACTGAGGTTCAATGCCTGTCACAGACTGAGATGCAATCCTTGTCACTGACTGAGGTTCATTCCATGTCACTGACGGAGGATCAATCCCTGTCAAGGACTGAGGGTCAATCCCTGTCTTTGTCTGAGGTTCAATCCCTGTTACTTACTGAGATTCAATCCCTGTCACTGACTGAGGGTCAATCCCTGTCACTGTCTGAGGGTCAATTCCTGTCAGTGACTGAGATTCAATCCCTGTCACTAACTGAGAATCAATCCCTGTCACTGACTGAGGCTCAATCCTTGTCACTGACGGAGGATCAATACCTGTCACTGACTGAGGGTCAATCTCGGTCACTGACTGAGGTTCAATTCCTGTCACTGACTGAGGTTCATCCCTGTCACTGACTGAGATTCAATCCCTGTCACTGTCTGAGGGTCAATGCCAGTCACTGACTGAGTTTGAATCCCTGTCACTAACTGAGATTCAATCCCTGTCACTGACTGAGGTTCAATCCCTGTCACTGGCTGAGATTCAATCCCTGTCAATGACTGAGATTCAATCCTTGTCACTGACTGAGGTTCATTCCCTGTCACTGACGGAGGATCAATCCCTGTCACTGACTGAGGGTCAATCCCTGTCACTGACTGAGGTTCAATCCCTGTTACTTACTGAGATTCAATCCCTGTCACTGACTGAGGGTCAATCCCTGTCACTGACTGAGGTTCAATCCCTTTCACTTACTGAGGCTCAATCACTGTCACTGACTTAGGCTCAATCCCTGTCACTGACTGAGGTTCAATTCCTGTCACTGACTGAGGTTCAATCCCTGTCACAGACTGAGATTCAATCCCTGTCACTGTCTGAGATTCAATCCCTGTCACTGACTGAGATTCAATACCTGTCACTGACTGAGGGTCAATCCCTGTCACTGACTGAGGTTCAATTCCTGTCACTGACTGAGGCTCAATCCCCGTCACTGACTGAGATTCAATCCCTGTCACTGACTGAGGTTCCATGCCTGTCACAGACTGAGATTCAATCCTTGTCACTTACCGAGGCTCAATCCCTGTCACTGAATGAGGCTCAATCCCCGTCACTGACTGAGATTCAATCCTTGTCACTGACTGAGGTTCATTCCCTGTCTCTGACGGAGGATCAATCCCTGTCAAGGACTGAGGGTCAATCCCTGTCACTGACTGAGGTTCAATCCCTGTTACTGACTGAGGGTCAATCCCTGTCACTGTCTGAGGGTCAATCCCTGTCAGTGACTGAGAATCAATCCCTGTCACTGACTGAAGTTCAATCCCGGTCACAGACAGAGATTCAATCCCTGTCACTGACTGAGATTCAATCGCTGTCACTAACTGAGATTCAATCCCTGTCACTGACTGAGGCTCAATCCTTGTCACTGACGGAGGATCAATACCTCTCACTGACTGAGGGTCAATCTCTGTCACTGACTAAGATTCAATCCCTGTCACTGACTGAGGGTCAGTACCGGTCATTGACTAATGTTCCATCCCAGTCACTGACTGAGGTTCAATCCCTGTCACTGAGTGAGGTTCAATCCCTGTCACTGAATGAGATTCAATCCCTGTCACTGTCTGAGGGTCAATGCCAGTCACTGACTGAGATTGAATCCCTGTCACTAACTGAGATTCAATCCCTGTCACTTACTGAGGCTCAATCCCTGTCACTAACTGAGGCTCAATCCCTGTCACTGACTGAGATTCAATCCCTGTCACAGACTGAGATTCAATCCCTGTCACTGTCTGAGATTCAATCCCTGTCACAGACTGAGATTCAATCCCTGTCACTGACGGAGGATCAATACCTGTCACTGACTGAGGGTCAATCTCTGTCACTGACGGAGGATCAATACCTGTCACTGACTGAGGGTCAATCCCTGTCACTGACTGAGGTTCAATTCCTGTCACTGACTGAGGTTCAATCCCTGTCACAGACTGAGATTCAATCCCTGTCACTGTCTGAGATTCAATCCATGTCAAAGACTGAGATTCAATCCCTGTCACCGACTGAGATTCAATCCCTGTCACTGACTGAGATTCAATCCCTGTCACTGACTGAGGTTCAATGCCTGTCACAGACTGAGATTCAATCCTTGTCACTGACTGAGGTTCATTCCCTGTCACTGACGGAGGATCAATCCCTGTCACTGACTGAGGGTCAATCTTTGTCACTGACTGAGGTTCAATCCCTGTTACTTACTGAGATTCAATCCCTGTCACTGACTGAGGTTCAATTCCTGTCACTTACTGAATCTCAATCACTGTCACTGACTGAGGCTCAATCCCTGTCACTGACTGAGGTTCAATTCCTGTCACTGACTGAGATTCAATCCCTGTCACAGACTGAGATTCAATCCCTGTCACTGTATGAGATTCAATCCTTGTCACAGACTGAGATTCAATGCCTGTCACTGTCTGAGATTCAATCCCTGTCACTGACTAAGGTTCAATCCCTGTCACTGACTGAGATTGAATCCCTGTCACTTACTGAGGATCAATCCCTGTCACTGACTGAGGGTCAATCCCTGTCACTGACTGAGATTGAATCTCTGTCACTAACTGAGATTCAATCCCTGTCACTTACTGAGGCTCAATCCCTGTCACTGACTGAGGCTCAATCCCTGTCACTGACTGACATTCAATCCCTGTCACAGACTGAGATTCAATCCCTGTCACTGTCTGAGATTCAATCCCGGTCACAGACTGAGATTCAATCCCTGTCACTGACGGAGGATCAATACCTGTCACTGACTGAGGGTCAATCTCTGTCACTGACGGAGGATCAATACCTGTCACTGACTGAGGGTCAATCCCTGTCAGTGACTGAGATTCAATCCCTGTCACTAACTGAGATTCAATCCCTGTCAATGACTGAGGCTCAATCTTTGTCACTGACGGAGGATCAATACCTGTCACTGACTGAGGGTCAATCTCGGTCATTGACTAATGTTCAATCCCTGTCACTGACTGAGATTCAATCCCTGTCACTAACTGAGGTTCAATCCCTGTCACTGTCTGAGATTCAATCTCTGTCACAGACTGAGATTCAATCCCTGTCACTGACTGAGATTCAATCCCTGTCACTGACTGAGGGTCAATCCCTGTCACTAACTGAGATTCAATCCCTGTCACTGACTAAGTTTCAATCCCTGTCACTGTCTGAGATTCAGTGCCTGTCACTGTCTGTGGTTCAATCCCTGTCACTGACTGAGATTCAATCCCTGTCACTGTCTGAGATTTAATCCCTGTCACAGACTGAGATTCAATCCCTGTCACAGACTGAGGGTCAATGCCAGTCACTGACTGAGATTGAATCCCTGTCACTAACTGAGATTCAATCCCTGTCACTTACTGAGGCTCAATCCCTGTCACTGACTGAGGTTCAATGCCTGTCACAGACTGAGATGCAATCCTTGTCACTGACTGAGGTTCATTCCATGTCACTGACGGAGGATCAAACCCTGTGAAGGAATGAGGGTCAATCCTTGTCACTGTCTGAGGTTCAATCCCTGTCACTTACTGAGATTCAATCCCTGTCACTGACTGAGGGTCAATCCCTGTCACTGTCTGAGGGTCAATCCCTGTCAGTGACTGAGATTCAATCCCTGTCACTAACTGAGATTCAATCCCTGTCACTGACTGAGGCTCAATCTTTGTCACTGACGGAGGATCAATATATGTCACTGACTGAGGGTCAATCTCTGTCACTGACTGAGGTTCAATCCCTGTCACTGACTGAGATTCAATCCCTGTCACTGTCTGAGGGTCAATGCCAGTCACTGACTGAGTTTGAATCCCTGTCACTAACTGAGATTCAATCCCTGTCACTGACTGAGGTTCAATCCCTGTCACTGGCTGAGGGTCAATCCCTGTCAATGACTGAGATTCAGTCCTTGTCACTGACTGAGGTTCTTTCCCTGTCACTGACGGAGGATCAATCCCTGTCACTGACTGAGGGTCAATCCCTGTCACTGACTGAGGTTCAATCCCTGTTACTTACTGAGATTCAATCCCTGTCACTGACTGAGGTTCAATCCCTGTCACTTACTGAGGCTCAATCACTGTCACTGACTGAGGCTCAATCCCTGTCACTGACTGAGGTACAATTCCTGTCACTGACTGAGATTCAATCCCTGTCACAGACTGAGATTCAATCCCTGTCACTGTCTGAGATTCAATCCCTGTCTCTGACTGAGGCTCAATCACTGTCACTGACGGAGGATCAATACCTGTCACTGACTGAGGGTCAATCCCTGTCACTGACTGAGGTTCAATTCCTGTCACTGACTGAGGCTCAATCCCCGTCACTGACTGAGATTCAATCCCTGTCACTGACCGAGGTTCAATGCCTGTCACTGACTGAGGCTCAATCCCCGTCACTGACAGAGATTCAATCCTTGTCACTTACCGAGGCTCAATCCCTGTCACTGACTGAGGCTCAATTCCCGTCACTGACTGAGATTCAATACCTGTCACTGACCGAGGGTCAATTCCTGTCACTGACTGAGGTTCAATCCCTGTTGCTTACTGAGATTCAATCCCTGTCACTGACTGAGGGTCAATCTCTGTCACTGTCTGAGGGTCAATCCCTGTCAGTGACTGAGAATCAATCCCTGTCACTGAATGAAGTTCAATCCCGGTCACAGACAGAGATTCAATCCCTGTCACTGACTGAGATTCAATCCCTGCCACTAATTGAGATTCAATCCCTGTCACTGACTGAGATTCAATCCCTGTCACTGACGGAGGATCAATACCTGTCACTGACTGAGGCTCAATCTCTGTCACTGACTGAGATTCAATCTCTGTCACTGACTGAGGGTCAATGCCAGTCACTGACTGAGATTGAATCCCTGTCACTAACTGAGATTCAATCCCTGTCACTTACTGAGGCACAATCCCTGTCACTGACTGAGTCTCAATCCCTGTCACTGACTGAGATTCAATCCCTGTCACAGACTGAGATTCAATCCCTGTCACTGTCTGAGATTCAATCCCTGTCACAGACGGAGGATCAATACCTGTCACTGACTGAGGGTCAATCTCTGTCACTGACGGAGGATCAATACCTGTCACTGACTGAGGGTCAATCCCTGTCACTGACTGAGGTTCAATTCCTGTCACTGACTGAGGTTCAATCCCTCTCACAGACTGAGATTCAATCCCTGTCACTGTCTGAGATTCAATCCCTGTCAAAGATTGAGATTCAATCCCTGTCACCGACTGAGATTCAATCCCTGTCACTGACGGAGGATCAATACCTGTCACTGACTGAGGTTCAATGCCTGTCACAGACTGAGATGCAATCCTTGTCACTGACTGAGGTTCATTCCATGTCACTGACGGAGGATCAATCCCTGTCAAGGACTGAGGGTCAATCCCTGTCACTGTCTGAGGTTCAATCCCTGTTACTCAATGAGATTCAATCCCTGTCACTGACTGAGGGTCAATTCCTGTCAGTGACTGAGATTCAATCCCTGTCACTAACTGAGATTCAATCCCTGTCACTGACTGAGGCTCAATCCCTGTTACTTACTGAGGTTCAATCCCTTTCACTGACGGATGATCAATACCTGTCACTGACTGAGGGTCAATCTCGGTCACTGACAGAGGTTCAATTCCTGTCACTGACTGAGGTTCAATCCCTGTCACTGACTGAGATTCAATCCATGTCACTGTCTGAGGGTCAATGCCAGTCACTGACTGAGTTTGAATCCCTGTCACTAACTGAGATTCAATCCCTGTCACTGACTGAGGTTCAATCCTTGTCACTGGCTGAGATTCAATCCCTGTCTTTGTCTGAGGTTCAATCCCTGTTACTTACTGAGATTCAATCCCTGTCACTGACTGAGGGTCAATCCCTGTCACTGTCTGAGGGTCAATTCCTGTCAGTGACTGAGATTCAATCCCTGTCACTAACTGAGAATCAATCCCTGTCACTGACTGAGGCTCAATCCTTGTCACTGACGGAGGATCAATACCTGTCACTGACTGAGGGTCAATCTCGGTCACTGACTGAGGTTCAATTCCTGTCACTGACTGAGGTTCATCCCTGTCACTGACTGAGATTCAATCCCTGTCACTGTCTGAGGGTCAATGCCAGTCACTGACTGAGTTTGAATCCCTGTCACTAACTGAGATTCAATCCCTGTCACTGACTGAGGTTCAATCCCTGTCACTGGCTGAGATTCAATCCCTGTCAATGACTGAGATTCAATCCTTGTCACTGACTGAGGTTCATTCCCTGTCACTGACGGAGGATCAATCCCTGTCACTGACTGAGGGTCAATCCCTGTCACTGACTGAGGTTCAATCCCTGTTACTTACTGAGATTCAATCCCTGTCACTGACTGAGGGTCAATCCCTGTCACTGACTGAGGTTCAATCCCTTTCACTTACTGAGGCTCAATCACTGTCACTGACTTAGGCTCAATCCCTGTCACTGACTGAGGTTCAATTCCTGTCACTGACTGAGGTTCAATCCCTGTCACAGACTGAGATTCAATCCCTGTCACTGTCTGAGATTCAATCCCTGTCACTGACTGAGATTCAATACCTGTCACTGACTGAGGGTCAATCCCTGTCACTGACTGAGGTTCAATTCCTGTCACTGACTGAGGCTCAATCCCCGTCACTGACTGAGATTCAATCCCTGTCACTGACTGAGGTTCCATGCCTGTCACAGACTGAGATTCAATCCTTGTCACTTACCGAGGCTCAATCCCTGTCACTGAATGAGGCTCAATCCCCGTCACTGACTGAGATTCAATCCTTGTCACTGACTGAGGTTCATTCCCTGTCTCTGACGGAGGATCAATCCCTGTCAAGGACTGAGGGTCAATCCCTGTCACTGACTGAGGTTCAATCCCTGTTACTGACTGAGGGTCAATCCCTGTCACTGTCTGAGGGTCAATCCCTGTCAGTGACTGAGAATCAATCCCTGTCACTGACTGAAGTTCAATCCCGGTCACAGACAGAGATTCAATCCCTGTCACTGACTGAGATTCAATCGCTGTCACTAACTGAGATTCAATCCCTGTCACTGACTGAGGCTCAATCCTTGTCACTGACGGAGGATCAATACCTCTCACTGACTGAGGGTCAATCTCTGTCACTGACTAAGATTCAATCCCTGTCACTGACTGAGGGTCAGTACCGGTCATTGACTAATGTTCCATCCCAGTCACTGACTGAGGTTCAATCCCTGTCACTGAGTGAGGTTCAATCCCTGTCACTGAATGAGATTCAATCCCTGTCACTGTCTGAGGGTCAATGCCAGTCACTGACTGAGATTGAATCCCTGTCACTAACTGAGATTCAATCCCTGTCACTTACTGAGGCTCAATCCCTGTCACTAACTGAGGCTCAATCCCTGTCACTGACTGAGATTCAATCCCTGTCACAGACTGAGATTCAATCCCTGTCACTGTCTGAGATTCAATCCCTGTCACAGACTGAGATTCAATCCCTGTCACTGACGGAGGATCAATACCTGTCACTGACTGAGGGTCAATCTCTGTCACTGACGGAGGATCAATACCTGTCACTGACTGAGGGTCAATCCCTGTCACTGACTGAGGTTCAATTCCTGTCACTGACTGAGGTTCAATCCCTGTCACAGACTGAGATTCAATCCCTGTCACTGTCTGAGATTCAATCCATGTCAAAGACTGAGATTCAATCCCTGTCACCGACTGAGATTCAATCCCTGTCACTGACTGAGATTCAATCCCTGTCACTGACTGAGGTTCAATGCCTGTCACAGACTGAGATTCAATCCTTGTCACTGACTGAGGTTCATTCCCTGTCACTGACGGAGGATCAATCCCTGTCACTGACTGAGGGTCAATCTTTGTCACTGACTGAGGTTCAATCCCTGTTACTTACTGAGATTCAATCCCTGTCACTGACTGAGGTTCAATTCCTGTCACTTACTGAATCTCAATCACTGTCACTGACTGAGGCTCAATCCCTGTCACTGACTGAGGTTCAATTCCTGTCACTGACTGAGATTCAATCCCTGTCACAGACTGAGATTCAATCCCTGTCACTGTATGAGATTCAATCCTTGTCACAGACTGAGATTCAATGCCTGTCACTGTCTGAGATTCAATCCCTGTCACTGACTAAGGTTCAATCCCTGTCACTGACTGAGATTGAATCCCTGTCACTTACTGAGGATCAATCCCTGTCACTGACTGAGGGTCAATCCCTGTCACTGACTGAGATTGAATCTCTGTCACTAACTGAGATTCAATCCCTGTCACTTACTGAGGCTCAATCCCTGTCACTGACTGAGGCTCAATCCCTGTCACTGACTGACATTCAATCCCTGTCACAGACTGAGATTCAATCCCTGTCACTGTCTGAGATTCAATCCCGGTCACAGACTGAGATTCAATCCCTGTCACTGACGGAGGATCAATACCTGTCACTGACTGAGGGTCAATCTCTGTCACTGACGGAGGATCAATACCTGTCACTGACTGAGGGTCAATCCCTGTCAGTGACTGAGATTCAATCCCTGTCACTAACTGAGATTCAATCCCTGTCAATGACTGAGGCTCAATCTTTGTCACTGACGGAGGATCAATACCTGTCACTGACTGAGGGTCAATCTCGGTCATTGACTAATGTTCAATCCCTGTCACTGACTGAGATTCAATCCCTGTCACTAACTGAGGTTCAATCCCTGTCACTGTCTGAGATTCAATCTCTGTCACAGACTGAGATTCAATCCCTGTCACTGACTGAGATTCAATCCCTGTCACTGACTGAGGGTCAATCCCTGTCACTAACTGAGATTCAATCCCTGTCACTGACTAAGTTTCAATCCCTGTCACTGTCTGAGATTCAGTGCCTGTCACTGTCTGTGGTTCAATCCCTGTCACTGACTGAGATTCAATCCCTGTCACTGTCTGAGATTTAATCCCTGTCACAGACTGAGATTCAATCCCTGTCACAGACTGAGGGTCAATGCCAGTCACTGACTGAGATTGAATCCCTGTCACTAACTGAGATTCAATCCCTGTCACTTACTGAGGCTCAATCCCTGTCACTGACTGAGGTTCAATGCCTGTCACAGACTGAGATGCAATCCTTGTCACTGACTGAGGTTCATTCCATGTCACTGACGGAGGATCAAACCCTGTGAAGGAATGAGGGTCAATCCTTGTCACTGTCTGAGGTTCAATCCCTGTCACTTACTGAGATTCAATCCCTGTCACTGACTGAGGGTCAATCCCTGTCACTGTCTGAGGGTCAATCCCTGTCAGTGACTGAGATTCAATCCCTGTCACTAACTGAGATTCAATCCCTGTCACTGACTGAGGCTCAATCTTTGTCACTGACGGAGGATCAATATATGTCACTGACTGAGGGTCAATCTCTGTCACTGACTGAGGTTCAATCCCTGTCACTGACTGAGATTCAATCCCTGTCACTGTCTGAGGGTCAATGCCAGTCACTGACTGAGTTTGAATCCCTGTCACTAACTGAGATTCAATCCCTGTCACTGACTGAGGTTCAATCCCTGTCACTGGCTGAGGGTCAATCCCTGTCAATGACTGAGATTCAGTCCTTGTCACTGACTGAGGTTCTTTCCCTGTCACTGACGGAGGATCAATCCCTGTCACTGACTGAGGGTCAATCCCTGTCACTGACTGAGGTTCAATCCCTGTTACTTACTGAGATTCAATCCCTGTCACTGACTGAGGTTCAATCCCTGTCACTTACTGAGGCTCAATCACTGTCACTGACTGAGGCTCAATCCCTGTCACTGACTGAGGTACAATTCCTGTCACTGACTGAGATTCAATCCCTGTCACAGACTGAGATTCAATCCCTGTCACTGTCTGAGATTCAATCCCTGTCTCTGACTGAGGCTCAATCACTGTCACTGACGGAGGATCAATACCTGTCACTGACTGAGGGTCAATCCCTGTCACTGACTGAGGTTCAATTCCTGTCACTGACTGAGGCTCAATCCCCGTCACTGACTGAGATTCAATCCCTGTCACTGACCGAGGTTCAATGCCTGTCACTGACTGAGGCTCAATCCCCGTCACTGACAGAGATTCAATCCTTGTCACTTACCGAGGCTCAATCCCTGTCACTGACTGAGGCTCAATTCCCGTCACTGACTGAGATTCAATACCTGTCACTGACCGAGGGTCAATCCCTGTCACTGACTGAGGTTCAATCCCTGTTGCTTACTGAGATTCAATCCCTGTCACTGACTGAGGGTCAATCTCTGTCACTGTCTGAGGGTCAATCCCTGTCAGTGACTGAGAATCAATCCCTGTCACTGAATGAAGTTCAATCCCGGTCACAGACAGAGATTCAATCCCTGTCACTGACTGAGATTCAATCCCTGCCACTAATTGAGATTCAATCCCTGTCACTGACTGAGATTCAATCCCTGTCACTGACGGAGGATCAATACCTGTCACTGACTGAGGCTCAATCTCTGTCACTGACTGAGATTCAATCTCTGTCACTGACTGAGGGTCAATGCCAGTCACTGACTGAGATTGAATCCCTGTCACTAACTGAGATTCAATCCCTGTCACTTACTGAGGCACAATCCCTGTCACTGACTGAGTCTCAATCCCTGTCACTGACTGAGATTCAATCCCTGTCACAGACTGAGATTCAATCCCTGTCACTGTCTGAGATTCAATCCCTGTCACAGACGGAGGATCAATACCTGTCACTGACTGAGGGTCAATCCCTGTCACTGACGGATGATCAATACCTGTCACTGACTGAGGGTCAATCCCTGTCACTGACTGAGGTTCAATTCCTGTCACTGACTGAGGTTCAATCCCTCTCACAGACTGAGATTCAATCCCTGTCACTGTCTGAGATTCAATCCCTGTCAAAGATTGAGATTCAATCCCTGTCACCGACTGAGATTCAATCCCTGTCACTGACGGAGGATCAATACCTGTCACTGACTGAGGTTCAATGCCTGTCACAGACTGAGATGCAATCCTTGTCACTGACTGAGGTTCATTCCATGTCACTGACGGAGGATCAATCCCTGTCAAGGACTGAGGGTCAATCCCTGACACTGTCTGAGGTTCAATCCCTGTTACTCAATGAGATTCAATCCCTGTCACTGACTGAGGGTCAATTCCTGTCAGTGACTGAGATTCAATCCCTGTCACTAACTGAGATTCAATCCCTGTCACTGACTGAGGCTCAATCCCTGTTACTTACTGAGGTTCAATCCCTTTCACTGACGGATGATCAATACCTGTCACTGACTGAGGGTCAATCTCGGTCACTGACAGAGGTTCAATTCCTGTCACTGACTGAGGTTCAATCCCTGTCACTGACTGAGATTCAATCCATGTCACTGTCTGAGGGTCAATGCCAGTCACTGACTGAGTTTGAATCCCTGTCACTAACTGAGATTCAATCCCTGTCACTGACTGAGGTTCAATCCTTGTCACTGGCTGAGATTCAATCCCTGTCAATGACTGAGATTCAATCCTTGTCACTGACTGAGGTTCATTCCCTGTCACTGACGGAGGATCAATCCCTGTCACTGACTGAGGGTCAATCCCTCTCACTGACTGAGGTTCAATCCCTGTTACTTACTGAGATTCAATCCCTGTCACTGACTGAGGGTCAATCCCTGTCAGTGACTGAGAATCAATCCCTGTCACTGAATGAAGTTCAATCCCGGTCACAGACAGAGATTCAATCCCTGTCACTGACTGAGATTCAATCCCTGCCACTAATTGAGATTCAATCCCTGTCACTGACTGAGATTCAATCCCTGTCACTGACGGAGGATCAATACCTGTCACTGACTGAGGCTCAATCTCTGTCACTGACTGAGATTCAATCTCTGTCACTGACTGAGGGTCAATGCCAGTCACTGACTGAGATTGAATCCCTGTCACTAACTGAGATTCAATCCCTGTCACTTACTGAGGCACAATCCCTGTCACTGACTGAGTCTCAATCCCTGTCACTGACTGAGATTCAATCCCTGTCACAGACTGAGATTCAATCCCTGTCACTGTCTGAGATTCAATCCCTGTCACAGACGGAGGATCAATACCTGTCACTGACTGAGGGTCAATCTCTGTCACTGACGGAGGATCAATACCTGTCACTGACTGAGGGTCAATCCCTGTCACTGACTGAGGTTCAATTCCTGTCACTGACTGAGGTTCAATCCCTCTCACAGACTGAGATTCAATCCCTGTCACTGTCTGAGATTCAATCCCTGTCAAAGATTGAGATTCAATCCCTGTCACCGACTGAGATTCAATCCCTGTCACTGACGGAGGATCAATACCTGTCACTGACTGAGGTTCAATGCCTGTCACAGACTGAGATGCAATCCTTGTCACTGACTGAGGTTCATTCCATGTCACTGACGGAGGATCAATCCCTGTCAAGGACTGAGGGTCAATCCCTGTCACTGTCTGAGGTTCAATCCCTGTTACTCAATGAGATTCAATCCCTGTCACTGACTGAGGGTCAATTCCTGTCAGTGACTGAGATTCAATCCCTGTCACTAACTGAGATTCAATCCCTGTCACTGACTGAGGCTCAATCCCTGTTACTTACTGAGGTTCAATCCCTTTCACTGACGGATGATCAATACCTGTCACTGACTGAGGGTCAATCTCGGTCACTGACAGAGGTTCAATTCCTGTCACTGACTGAGGTTCAATCCCTGTCACTGACTGAGATTCAATCCATGTCACTGTCTGAGGGTCAATGCCAGTCACTGACTGAGTTTGAATCCCTGTCACTAACTGAGATTCAATCCCTGTCACTGACTGAGGTTCAATCCTTGTCACTGGCTGAGATTCAATCCCTGTCAATGACTGAGATTCAATCCTTGTCACTGACTGAGGTTCATTCCCTGTCACTGACGGAGGATCAATCCCTGTCACTGACTGAGGGTCAATCCCTCTCACTGACTGAGGTTCAATCCCTGTTACTTACTGAGATTCAATCCCTGTCACTGACTGAGGGTCAATCCCTGTCACTAACGGAGATTCAATCCCTGTCACTGTCTGAGGGTCAATGCCAGTCACTGACGGAGATTGAATCCCTGTCACTAACTGAGATTCAATCCCTGTCACTGAATGAGGTTCAATCCCTGTCAATGACTGAGATTCAATCCTTGTCACTGACTGAGGTTCATTCCCTGTCACTGACGGAGGATCAATCCCTGTCACTGACTGAGGGTCAATCCCTGTCAATGACTGAGATTCAATCCTTGTCACTGACTGAGGTTCATTCCCTGTCTCTGACGGAGGATCAATCCCTGTCAATGACTGAGGGTCAATCCCTGTCACTGACTGAGGTTCAATCCCTCTTACTTACTGAGATTCAATCACTTTCACTGAGTGAGGCTCAATCCCTGTCACTGACTGAGGTTCAATCCCTTTCACTTACTGAGGCTCAATCACTGTCACTGACTTAGGCTCAATCCCTGTCACTGACTGAGGTTCAATTCCTGTCACTGACTGAGGTTCAATCCCTGTCACAGACTGCGATTCAATCCCTGTCACTGTCTGAGATTCAATCCCTGTCACTGACTGAGATTCAATCCCTGTCTCTGACTGAGGCTCAATCACTGTCACTGACGGAGGATCAATACCTGTCACTGACTGAGGGTCAATCCCTGTCACTGACTGAGGTTCAATTCCTGTCACTGACTGAGGCTCAATCCCCGTCACTGACTGAGATTCAATCCCTGTCACAAAATGAGGGTCAATGCCTGTCACAGACTGAGATTCAATCCTTGTCACTTACCGAGGCTCAATCCCTGTCACTGAATGAGGCTCAATCCCCGTCACTGACTGAGATTCAATCCTTGTCACTGATTGAGGCTCAATCCCTGTCACTGACTGAGATTCAATACCTGTCACTGACTGAGGCTCAATCCCTGTCACTGACTGAGGTTCAATCCCTGTCACTTACTGAGGGTCAATCCCTGTCACTGACTGAGGCTCAATCCCTGTCACTGACTGAGATTCAATACCTGTCACTGACTGAGGCTCAATCCCTGTCACTGACTGAGGCTCAATCCCTGTCACTGACTGAGGCTCAATCCCTGTCATTGACTGAGGCTCAATCCCTGTCACTGACTGAGATTCAATACCTGTCACTGACAGAGGCTCAATCCCTGTCACTAACTGAGATTCAATCCCTGTAACTGGCTGAGATTCAATCCCTGTCACTAACTGAGATTCAATCCCAGTCACTGACTGAGGCTCAATCCCTGTCACTGACTGTGATTCAATCCCTGTCACTGACTGAGGTTCAATCCCTGTCACAGACTGAGATTCAATCCCTGTCACTGTCTGAGATTCAATCCATGTCACTGACTGAGATTCAATCCATGTCACTGATTGAGGTTCAATCCCTGTCACTGGCTGAGATTCACTTCCTGTCACCTACTGAGGCTCAATCCCTGTCACTAACTGAGATTCAATCCCTGTCACTGACAGAGGTTCAATCCCTAACACTGACTGAGATTTAATTCCTGTCACTTATTGAGATTCAATTCCTGTCACTGACTGAGATAAAATCCCTGTCACTGACTGAGATTCAATTCCTGTCACTGACTGAGATTCAATCCCTGTCACTTACTGAGATTCAATTCCTGTCACTGAATGAGATTCAATCCCTGTCACTGACTGAAGTACAATCCCTGCGACTGAATGAGATTCAATTCCAGTCACTGACTGAGTTTCAATCCCTTTCACTAACTGAGTTTTGATCCCGGTCACTGACTGAGGCTCAATTCCTGTCACTGACTGAGATTCAATCCCTATCACTGACTGAGGTTCAATCCCTGTCACAGACTGAGATTCAATCCCTGTCACTGTCTGAGATTCAATCCCTGTCACTGACTGAGGTTAAATTCCTGTCACAGACTGAGATTCAATCACTGTTGTTGACTGAGGTTCAATCCCTGTCACTGGCTGAGATTCAATCCCTGTCACTGACTGAGGTTCAATCCCTGTCACTGACGTAGGTTCAATCCCTGTCACTGACAGAGGATCAAGCCCTGTCACTGACTGAGGTTCAATCACTGTCACTGACTGAGATTCAATCCCTGTCACTGACTGAGGGTCAATCCCTGTCACTGGCTGAGATTCAATCCCTGTCAATGACTGAGATTCAATCCTTGTCACTGACTGAGGTTCATTCCCTGTCACTGACGGAGGATCAATCCCTGTCACTGACTGAGGGTCAATCCCTGTCACTGACTGAGGTTCAATCCCTGTTACTTACTGAGATTCAATCCCTGTCACTGACTGAGGGTCAATCCCTGTCACTGACTGAGGTTCAATCCCTTTCACTTACTGAGGCTCAATCACTGTCACTGACTTAGGCTCAATCCCTGTCACTGACTGAGGTTCAATTCCTGTCACTGACTGAGGTTCAATCCCTGTCACAGACTGAGATTCAATCCCTGTCACTGTCTGAGATTCAATCCCTGTCACTGACTGAGATTCAATACCTGTCACTGACTGAGGGTCAATCCCTGTCACTGACTGAGGTTCAATTCCTGTCACTGACTGAGGCTCAATCCCCGTCACTGACTGAGGTTCCATGCCTGTCACAGACTGAGATTCAATCCTTGTCACTTACCGAGGCTCAATCCCTGTCACTGAATGAGGCTCAATCCCCGTCACTGACTGAGATTCAATCCTTGTCACTGACTGAGGTTCATTCCCTGTCTCTGACGGAGGATCAATCCCTGTCAAGGACTGAGGGTCAATCCCTGTCACTGACTGAGGTTCAATCCCTGTTACTGACTGAGGGTCAATCCCTGTCACTGTCTGAGGGTCAATCCCTGTCAGTGACTGAGAATCAATCCCTGTCACTGACTGAAGTTCAATCCCGGTCACAGACAGAGATTCAATCCCTGTCACTGACTGAGATTCAATCGCTGTCACTAACTGAGATTCAATCCCTGTCACTGACTGAGGCTCAATCCTTGTCACTGACGGAGGATCAATACCTCTCACTGACTGAGGGTCAATCTCTGTCACTGACTAAGATTCAATCCCTGTCACTGACTGAGGGTCAGTACCGGTCATTGACTAATGTTCCATCCCAGTCACTGACTGAGGTTCAATCCCTGTCACTGAGTGAGGTTCAATCCCTGTCACTGAATGAGATTCAATCCCTGTCACTGTCTGAGGGTCAATGCCAGTCACTGACTGAGATTGAATCCCTGTCACTAACTGAGATTCAATCCCTGTCACTTACTGAGGCTCAATCCCTGTCACTAACTGAGGCTCAATCCCTGTCACTGACTGAGATTCAATCCCTGTCACAGACTGAGATTCAATCCCTGTCACTGTCTGAGATTCAATCCCTGTCACAGACTGAGATTCAATCCCTGTCACTGACGGAGGATCAATACCTGTCACTGACTGAGGGTCAATCTCTGTCACTGACGGAGGATCAATACCTGTCACTGACTGAGGGTCAATCCCTGTCACTGACTGAGGTTCAATTCCTGTCACTGACTGAGGTTCAATCCGTGTCACAGACTGAGATTCAATCCCTGTCACTGTCTGAGATTCAATCCATGTCAAAGACTGAGATTCAATCCCTGTCACCGACTGAGATTCAATCCCTGTCACTGACTGAGATTCAATCCCTGTCACTGACTGAGGTTCAATGCCTGTCACAGACTGAGATTCAATCCTTGTCACTGACTGAGGTTCATTCCCTGTCACTGACGGAGGATCAATCCCTGTCACTGACTGAGGGTCAATCTTTGTCACTGACTGAGGTTCAATCCCTGTTACTTACTGAGATTCAATCCCTGTCACTGACTGAGGTTCAATTCCTGTCACTTACTGAATCTCAATCACTGTCACTGACTGAGGCTCAATCCCTGTCACTGACTGAGGTTCAATTCCTGTCACTGACTGAGATTCAATCCCTGTCACAGACTGAGATTCAATCCCTGTCACTGTATGAGATTCAATCCTTGTCACAGACTGAGATTCAATGCCTGTCACTGTCTGAGATTCAATCCCTGTCACTGACTAAGGTTCAATCCCTGTCACTGACTGAGATTGAATCCCTGTCACTTACTGAGGATCAATCCCTGTCACTGACTGAGGGTCAATCCCTGTCACTGACTGAGATTGAATCTCTGTCACTAACTGAGATTCAATCCCTGTCACTTACTGAGGCTCAATCCCTGTCACTGACTGAGGCTCAATCCCTGTCACTGACTGACATTCAATCCCTGTCACAGACTGAGATTCAATCCCTGTCACTGTCTGAGATTCAATCCCTGTCACAGACTGAGATTCAATCCCTGTCACTGACGGAGGATCAATACCTGTCACTGACTGAGGGTCAATCTCTGTCACTGACGGAGGATCAATACCTGTCACTGACTGAGGGTCAATCCCTGTCAGTGACTGAGATTCAATCCCTGTCACTAACTGAGATTCAATCCCTGTCAATGACTGAGGCTCAATCTTTGTCACTGACGGAGGATCAATACCTGTCACTGACTGAGGGTCAATCTCGGTCATTGACTAATGTTCAATCCCTGTCACTGACTGAGATTCAATCCCTGTCACTAACTGAGGTTCAATCCCTGTCACTGTCTGAGATTCAATCTCTGTCACAGACTGAGATTCAATCCCTGTCACTGACTGAGATTCAATCCCTGTCACTGACTGAGGGTCAATCCCTGTCACTAACTGAGATTCAATCCCTGTCACTGACTAAGGTTCAATCCCTGTCACTGTCTGAGATTCAGTGCCTGTCACTGTCTGTGGTTCAATCCCTGTCACTGACTGAGATTCAATCCCTGTCACTGTCTGAGATTTAATCCCTGTCACAGACTGAGATTCAATCCCTGTCACAGACTGAGGGTCAATGCCAGTCACTGACTGAGATTGAATCCCTGTCACTAACTGAGATTCAATCCCTGTCACTTACTGAGGCTCAATCCCTGTCACTGACTGAGGTTCAATGCCTGTCACAGACTGAGATGCAATCCTTGTCACTGACTGAGGTTCATTCCATGTCACTGACGGAGGATCAAACCCTGTGAAGGAATGAGGGTCAATCCTTGTCACTGTCTGAGGTTCAATCCCTGTCACTTACTGAGATTCAATCCCTGTCACTGACTGAGGGTCAATCCCTGTCACTGTCTGAGGGTCAATCCCTGTCAGTGACTGAGATTCAATCCCTGTCACTAACTGAGATTCAATCCCTGTCACTGACTGAGGCTCAATCTTTGTCACTGACGGAGGATCAATATATGTCACTGACTGAGGGTCAATCTCTGTCACTGACTGAGGTTCAATCCCTGTCACTGACTGAGATTCAATCCCTGTCACTGTCTGAGGGTCAATGCCAGTCACTGACTGAGTTTGAATCCCTGTCACTAACTGAGATTCAATCCCTGTCACTGACTGAGGTTCAATCCCTGTCACTGGCTGAGGGTCAATCCCTGTCAATGACTGAGATTCAGTCCTTGTCACTGACTGAGGTTCTTTCCCTGTCACTGACGGAGGATCAATCCCTGTCACTGACTGAGGGTCAATCCCTGTCACTGACTGAGGTTCAATCCCTGTTACTTACTGAGATTCAATCCCTGTCACTGACTGAGGTTCAATCCCTGTCACTTACTGAGGCTCAATCACTGTCACTGACTGAGGCTCAATCCCTGTCACTGACTGAGGTACAATTCCTGTCACTGACTGAGATTCAATCCCTGTCACAGACTGAGATTCAATCCCTGTCACTGTCTGAGATTCAATCCCTGTCTCTGACTGAGGCTCAATCACTGTCACTGACGGAGGATCAATACCTGTCACTGACTGAGGGTCAATCCCTGTCACTGACTGAGGTTCAATTCCTGTCACTGACTGAGGCTCAATCCCCGTCACTGACTGAGATTCAATCCCTGTCACTGACCGAGGTTCAATGCCTGTCACTGACTGAGGCTCAATCCCCGTCACTGACAGAGATTCAATCCTTGTCACTTACCGAGGCTCAATCCCTGTCACTGACTGAGGCTCAATTCCCGTCACTGACTGAGATTCAATACCTGTCACTGACCGAGGGTCAATCCCTGTCACTGACTGAGGTTCAATCCCTGTTGCTTACTGAGATTCAATCCCTGTCACTGACTGAGGGTCAATCTCTGTCACTGTCTGAGGGTCAATCCCTGTCAGTGACTGAGAATCAATCCCTGTCACTGAATGAAGTTCAATCCCGGTCACAGACAGAGATTCAATCCCTGTCACTGACTGAGATTCAATCCCTGCCACTAATTGAGATTCAATCCCTGTCACTGACTGAGATTCAATCCCTGTCACTGACGGAGGATCAATACCTGTCACTGACTGAGGCTCAATCTCTGTCACTGACTGAGATTCAATCTCTGTCACTGACTGAGGGTCAATGCCAGTCACTGACTGAGATTGAATCCCTGTCACTAACTGAGATTCAATCCCTGTCACTTACTGAGGCACAATCCCTGTCACTGACTGAGTCTCAATCCCTGTCACTGACTGAGATTCAATCCCTGTCACAGACTGAGATTCAATCCCTGTCACTGTCTGAGATTCAATCCCTGTCACAGACGGAGGATCAATACCTGTCACTGACTGAGGGTCAATCTCTGTCACTGACGGAGGATCAATACCTGTCACTGACTGAGGGTCAATCCCTGTCACTGACTGAGGTTCAATTCCTGTCACTGACTGAGGTTCAATCCCTGTCACAGACTGAGATTCAATCCCTGTCACTGTCTGAGATTCAATCCCTGTCAAAGATTGAGATTCAATCCCTGTCACCGACTGAGATTCAATCCCTGTCACTGACGGAGGATCAATACCTGTAACTGACTGAGGTTCAATGCCTGTCACAGACTGAGATGCAATCCTTGTCACTGACTGAGGTTCATTCCATGTCACTGACGGAGGATCAATCCCTGTCAAGGACTGAGGGTCAATCCCTGTCACTGTCTGAGGTTCAATCCCTGTTACTCAATGAGATTCAATCCCTGTCACTGACTGAGGGTCAATTCCTGTCAGTGACTGAGATTCAATCCCTGTCACTAACTGAGATTCAATCCCTGTCACTGACTGAGGCTCAATCCCTGTTACTTACTGAGGTTCAATCCCTTTCACTGACGGATGATCAATACCTGTCACTGACTGAGGGTCAATCTCGGTCACTGACAGAGGTTCAATTCCTGTCACTGACTGAGGTTCAATCCCTGTCACTGACTGAGATTCAATCCATGTCACTGTCTGAGGGTCAATGCCAGTCACTGACTGAGTTTGAATCCCTGTCACTAACTGAGATTCAATCCCTGTCACTGACTGAGGTTCAATCCTTGTCACTGGCTGAGATTCAATCCCTGTCAATGACTGAGATTCAATCCTTGTCACTGACTGAGGTTCATTCCCTGTCACTGACGGAGGATCAATCCCTGTCACTGACTGAGGGTCAATCCCTCTCACTGACTGAGGTTCAATCCCTGTTACTTACTGAGATTCAATCCCTGTCACTGACTGAGGGTCAATCCCTGTCACTAACGGAGATTCAATCCCTTTCACTGTCTGAGGGTCAATGCCAGTCACTGACGGAGATTGAATCCCTGTCACTAACTGAGATTCAATCCGTGTCACTGAATGAGGTTCAATCCCTGTCAATGACTGAGATTCAATCCTTGTCACTGACTGAGGTTCATTCCCTGTCACTGACGGAGGATCAATCCCTGTCACTGACTGAGGGTCAATCCCTGTCAATGACTGAGATTCAATCCTTGTCACTGACTGAGGTTCATTCCCTGTCTCTGACGGAGGATCAATCCCTGTCAATGACTGAGGGTCAATCCCTGTCACTGACTGAGGTTCAATCCCTCTTACTTACTGAGATTCAATCACTTTCACTGAGTGAGGCTCAATCCCTGTCACTGACTGAGGTTCAATCCCTTTCACTTACTGAGGCTCAATCACTGTCACTGACTTAGGCTCAATCCCTGTCACTGACTGAGGTTCAATTCCTGTCACTGACTGAGGTTCAATCCCTGTCACAGACTGCGATTCAATCCCTGTCACTGTCTGAGATTCAATCCCTGTCACTGACTGAGATTCAATCCCTGTCTCTGACTGAGGCTCAATCACTGTCACTGACGGAGGATCAATACCTGTCACTGACTGAGGGTCAATCCCTGTCACTGACTGAGGTTCAATTCCTGTCACTGACTGAGGCTCAATCCCCGTCACTGACTGAGATTCAATCCCTGTCACAAAATGAGGGTCAATGCCTGTCACAGACTGAGATTCAATCCTTGTCACTTACCGAGGCTCAATCCCTGTCACTGAATGAGGCTCAATCCCCGTCACTGACTGAGATTCAATCCTTGTCACTGATTGAGGCTCAATCCCTGTCACTGACTGAGATTCAATACCTGTCACTGACTGAGGCTCAATCCCTGTCACTGACTGAGGTTCAATCCCTGTCACTTACTGAGGGTCAATCCCTGTCACTGACTGAGGCTCAATCCCTGTCACTGACTGAGATTCAATACCTGTCACTGACTGAGGCTCAATCCCTGTCACTGACTGAGGCTCAATCCCTGTCACTGACTGAGGCTCAATCCCTGTCATTGACTGAGGCTCAATCCCTGTCACTGACTGAGATTCAATACCTGTCACTGACAGAGGCTCAATCCCTGTCACTAACTGAGATTCAATCCCTGTAACTGGCTGAGATTCAATCCCTGTCACTAACTGAGATTCAATCCCAGTCACTGACTGAGGCTCAATCCCTGTCACTGACTGTGATTCAATCCCTGTCACTGACTGAGGTTCAATCCCTGTCACAGACTGAGATTCAATCCCTGTCACTGTCTGAGATTCAATCCATGTCACTGACTGAGATTCAATCCATGTCACTGATTGAGGTTCAATCCCTGTCACTGGCTGAGATTCACTTCCTGTCACCTACTGAGGCTCAATCCCTGTCACTAACTGAGATTCAATCCCTGTCACTGACAGAGGTTCAATCCCTAACACTGACTGAGATTTAATTCCTGTCACTTATTGAGATTCAATTCCTGTCACTGACTGAGATAAAATCCCTGTCACTGACTGAGATTCAATTCCTGTCACTGACTGAGATTCAATCCCTGTCACTTACTGAGATTCAATTCCTGTCACTGAATGAGATTCAATCCCTGTCACTGACTGAAGTACAATCCCTGCGACTGAATGAGATTCAATTCCAGTCACTGACTGAGTTTCAATCCCTTTCACTAACTGAGTTTTGATCCCGGTCACTGACTGAGGCTCAATTCCTGTCACTGACTGAGATTCAATCCCTATCACTGACTGAGGTTCAATCCCTGTCACAGACTGAGATTCAATCCCTGTCACTGTCTGAGATTCAATCCCTGTCACTGACTGAGGTTAAATTCCTGTCACAGACTGAGATTCAATCACTGTTGTTGACTGAGGTTCAATCCCTGTCACTGGCTGAGATTCAATCCCTGTCACTGACTGAGGTTCAATCCCTGTCACTGACGTAGGTTCAATCCCTGTCACTGACTGAGGATCAAGCCCTGTCACTGACTGAGGTTCAATCACTGTCACTGACTGAGATTCAATCCCTGTCACTGACTGAGGGTCAATCTCGGTCAGTGACTAAGGATCAATCCCTGTCACTGACTGAGGTTCATTCCCTGTCACAGACTGAGATTCAGTCCCTGTCACTGTCTGAGATTCAATCCCTGTCACTGACTAAGGTTCAATCCCTGTCACTGACGGAGGTTCAATCCCAGTCACTAATTGAGATTCAATCCCTGTCACTGACTGAGGTTCAATCCTTGTCACTGATGGTGGTTCAATCCCTGTCACGGACTGAAATTCAATCCCTGTCACAAACTGAGATTCAATCCCTGTCACTGACTGAGATTCATTCCCTGTCACTGTCTGGGGGTCAATCCCAGTCACTGACTGAGATTCAATCCCTGTCACTAACTGAGATTCAATCCCTGTCACTGACTGAGATTCAATCCCTGTCACTGTCTGAGGCTCAATCCCTGTCACTGACTGAGGCTCAATCCCTGTCACTGACGGAGGTTCAATCCCTGTCACTAAATGAGGGTCAATCCCTGTCACTGACTGAGGTTCATTCCCTGTCACAGACTGAGATTCAGTCCCTGTCACTGACTGAGGTTCAATCACTGTCACTGACTGAGGTTCAATCCCTGTAAGTGGCTGAGATTCAATCCCTGTCACTGACTGAGGGTCAATGCCTGTCACTGACTGAGGTTCAATCCCTGTCACTGACGGAGGATCAATCCCTGTCCCTGACTGAGATTCAATTCCTGTCACTGACTGAGGTTCAATCCCTGTCACTGACTGAGGCTCAATCCCTGTCACTGACTGAGATTCAATACCTGTCACTGACGGAGGCTCAATCCCTGTCACTAACTGAGATTCAATCCCTGTAACTGGCTTAGATTCAATCCCTGTCACTAACTGAGATTCAATCGCAGTCACTAAATGAGGGTCAATCCGTGTCACTGACTGAGGTTCAATCCCTGTCACAGACTGAGATTCAATCCTTGTTACTGACTGAGGGTCAATCCCTGTCACTGACGGAGGATCAATTCCTGTCACTGACTGAGGGTCAATCCCTGTCACTGACTGAGGTTCAATCCCTGTCACTGACGGAGGATCAATCCCTGGCCCTGACTGAGATTCAATCCCTGGCACTGACTGAGGTTCAATCCCTGTCACTTACTGAGTCTCAATCCCTGTCACTGACTGAGGCTCAATCCCTGTCACTGACTGAGATTCAATACCTGTCACTGACTGAGATTCAATCCCTGTCACTGACTGAGGTTCAATCCCTGTCACTAACTGAGTCTCAATCCCTGTCACTGATTGAGGCTCAATCCCTGTCACTGACTGAGATTCAATTCCTGTCACTGACTGAGGCTCAATCCCTGTCACTGACTGAGGTTCAATCCCTGTCACTTACTGAGGGTCAATCGCTGTCACTGACTGAGGCTCAATCCATGTCACTGAGTGAGGCTCAATCCTTGTCACTGACTGAGGCTCAATCCCTGTCATTGACTGAGGCTCAATCACTGTCACTAACTGAGATTCAATCCCTGTAACTGGCTGAGATTCAATCCCTGTCACTAACTGAGATTCAATCCCTGTCACTGACTGAGGCTCAATCCCTGTCACTGACTGTGATTCAATCCCTGTCACTGACTGAGGTTCAATCCCTGTCACAGACTGAGATTCAATCCCTGTCACTGTCTGAGATTCAATCCCTGTCACTGACTGAGGTTCAATCACTGTCACTGATTGAGGTTCAATCCCTGTCACTGGCTGAGATTCACTTCCTGTCACGTACTGAGGCTCAATCCCTGTCACTAACTGAGATTCAATCCCTGTCACTGACAGAGGTTCAATCCCTAACACTGACTGAGATTTAATTCCTGTCACTTATTGAGATTCAATTCCTGTCACTGACTGAGATAAAATCCCTGTCACTGACTGAGATTCAATTCCTGTCACTGACTGAGATTCAATCCCTGTCACTTACTGAGATTCAATTCCTGTCACTGAATGAGATTCAATCCCTGTCACTGACTGAGATACAATACGTGTCACGGATTGAGGCGCAATCCCTGTCACTGACTGAGGCTCAAACCCTGTCACAGACTGAGGCTCAATCCCTGTCACGGATTGAGGCTCAATCCCTGTCACTGACTGTGGCTGACTCCCTGCCACTGACTGAGATTCAATCCCTGTCACTGACTGAGGTTCAATCCCTGTCACTGACTGAGGATCAATCCCTGTCACTGACTGAGGTTCAATCACTGTCACTGTCTGAGATTCAATCCCTGTCACTGACTGAGGGTCAATCTCGGTCAGTGACTAAGGATCAATCCCTGTCACTGACTGAGGTTCATTCCCTGTCACAGACTGAGATTCAATCCCTGTCACTGACTGAAATTCAATCCCTGTCACAAACTGAGATTCAATCCCTGTCACTGACTGAGATTCATTCCCTGTCACTGTCTGGGGGTCAATCCCAGTCACTGACTGAGATTCAATCCCTGTCACTAACGGAGATTCAATCCCTGTCACTGGCTGAGATTCAATCCCTGTCACTGTCTGAGGCTCAATCCCTGTCACTGACTGAGGCTCAATCCCTGTCACTGACGGAGGTTCAATCCCTGTCACTAAATGAGGGTCAGTCCCTGTCACTGACTGAGGTTCATTCCCTGTCACAGACTGAGATTCAGTCCCTGTCACTGACTGAGGTTCAATCACTGTCACTGACTGAGGTTCAATCCCTGTAAGTGGCTGAGATTCAATCCCTGTCACTGACTGAGGGTCAATGCCTGTCCCTGACTGAGATTCAATTCCTGTCACTTACTGAGGCTCAATCCCTGTTACTGACTGAGGCTCAATCCCTGTCACTGACTGAGATTCAATACCTGTCACTGACTGAGGCTCAATCCCTGTCACTAACTGAGATTCAATCCCTGTAACTGGCTTAGATTCAATCCCTGTCACTGACTGAGGGTCAATCCCTGTCACTAACTGACATTCAATCCCTGTAACTGACTGAGGTTCAATCCCTGTCACTTACTGAGGCTCAATCACTGTCACAGACTGAGGCTCAACCCCTGTCACTGACTGAGATTCAATCCTTGTTACTGACTGAGGGTCAATGCCAGTCACTGACTGAGATTGAATCCCTGTCACTAACTGAGATTCAATCCCTCTCACTGACTGAGGTTCAATCCCTGTCACAGACTGAGATTCAATCCCTGTCACTGACTGAGGGTCAATACCGGTCATTGACTAATGTTCAATGCCAGTCACTGACTGAGGTTCAATCCCTGTCACAGACTGAGATTGCATCCCTGTCACTAACTGAGATTCAATCCCGGTCACTGACTGAGGGTCAATCCCTGTCACTGATTGAGATTCAATCCCAGTCACTGATTGAGATTCAATTCCAGTCACTGACGGAGATTCACTTCCTGTCACTGAATGAGGTTCAATCCCTGTCACTGACTGAGGGTCAATCCCTGTCACTATTTGAGGCTCAATCCCTGTCACTGACTGAGATTCAATTTCTGTCACTGATTGAGTTGCCGTACCTGTCACTGACAGAGATTCAATCCCTGTTACTGACTGAGGCTCAATCCCTGTCACTGACTGCGATTCAATCCCTGTCACAGACTGAGGTTGAAATCCCTGTCACAGACTGAGGTTCAATCCCTATCACTGACTGAGGCTCAATCCCTGTCACTAACTGAGATTAAATCCCTGTCACTAACTGAGATTCAATCCCAGTCACTGACTGAGGCTCAATCCCTGTCACTGACTGTGACTCAATCCCTGTCACTGACTGTGACTCAATCCCTGTCACAGACTGAGATTCAATCCTTGTCACTGTCCGAGATTCAATCCCTGTCACTGACGGAGATTCAATCCATGTCCCTGACTGAGGTTCAATCACTGTCACTGATTGAGGTTCAATCCCTGTCACTGACTATGTTTCAATCCCTGTCACCGATTGAGGTTCAATCACTGTCACTGTCTGAGGGTCAATCCCAGTCACTGACAGAGATTCAATCCCAGTCACGAACTGAGATTCAATCCCTGTCACTGACTGAGGCTCAATCCGTGTCACTAACTGAGGCTCAATCCCTGTCACTGACTGAGATTCAAACCCTCTCACTGACTTAGGTTCCATCCCTGTCAGGAACTGAGATTCAATCCCTGTCACTGTCTGAGGGTCAATCCCAGTCACTGACTGAGATTCAATTGCAGTCACTAATTGAGATTCAATCCCTGTCACTGACTGAGATTCAATCCCTGTCACTGACTGTGGTTTAATCCCTGTCACAGACTGAGATTCAATCCCTGTCACTGACTGAGGTTCAATCCCTGTCACAAACTGAGATTCAATCCTTGTCACTGTCCGAGATTCAATCCCTGTCACTGACTGAGGTTCAATCACTGTCACTGATTGAGGTTCAATCCCTGTCACTGACTATGTTTCAATCCCTGTCACCGATTGAGGTTCAATCACTGTCACTGTCTGAGGGTCAATCCCAGTCACTGACAGAGATTCAATCCCTGTCACGAACTGAGATTCAATCCCTGTCACTGACTGAGGCTCAATCCGTTTCACTAACTGAGGCTCAATCCCTGTCACTGACTGAGATTCAAACCCTCTCACTGACTTAGGTTCCATCCCTGTCAGGAACTGAGATTCAATCCCTGTCACTGACTGAGGCTCAATCCCTGTCACTGACTGAAATTCAATCCCTGTCACTGTCTGAGGGTCAATCCCAGTCACTGACTGAGATTCAATTGCAGTCACTAAGTGAGATTCAATCCCTGTCTCTGACTGAGATTCAATCCCTGTCACTGACTGTGGTTTAATCCCTGTCACAGACTGAGATTCAATCCCTGTCACTGTCTGAGATTCAATCCCTGTCACTGACTGAGGTTCAATCCCTGTCACAGACTGAGATTCAATCCCTGTCACTGACTGAGATTCAATCCATGTCACAGACTGAGATTCAATCCCTGTCACTGACTGAGGGTCATTCCCTGTCACTGACTGAGTTTCAATCCTTGTCACTGATGGAGGTTCCATCCCTGTCACTGACTGAGATTCAATCCCTGTCACTAAGTGAGGTTCAATCCTTGTCACTGACTGAGATTCAATGCCTGTCACTGTCTGAGTGTCAATCACTGTCACTGACTGAGATTCAATCCCTGTCACTAACTGAGATTCAATCGCTGTCACTGACTGAGGCTCAATCCCTGTCACGGACTGAGAATCAATCCCTGTCACTGATGAAGGTTCCATCCCTGTCACTGACTGAGATTCAATCCCTGTCACTAAGTGAGATTCAATCCCTGTCACTGACTGAGATTCAATGCCTGTCACTGACTGAGATTCAATCCCGGTCACTGACTCAGGTTCAAGCCCTGTCACTACTGAGGCTCAATCCCTGTCATTGACTGAGAATCAATCACTGTCACAGACTGAGGCTCAATCCCTGTCACTGACTGAGTTTCAATCCTTGTCACTGATGGAGGTTCCATCCCTGTCACTGACTGAGATTCAATCGCTGTCACTAACTGAGGTTCAATCCCTGTCACAGACTGAGATTCAATCCCTGTCACTGACTGAGGGTCAATACCGGTCATTGACTAATGTTCAATCCCTGTCACTGACTGAGATTCAATCCCTGTCACTTACTGAGATTCAATCCCTGTCACTGACAAGGTTCAATCCCTGTCACAGACTGAGATTCAATCCCTGTCACTGACTGAGGGTCAATCCCTGTCACTGATTGAGATTCAATCCCAGTCACTGATTGAGATTCAATTCCAGTCACTGACGGAGATTCAATTCCTGTCACTGACTGAGGGTCAATCCCTGTCACTATTTGAGGCTCAATCCCTGTCACTGACTGAGATTCAATTTCTGTCACTGATTGAGTTGCCGTACCTGTCACTGACTGAGATTCAATCCCTGTTACTGACTGAGGCTCAATCCCTGTCACTGACTGCGATTCAATCCCTGTCACAGACTGAGGTTGAATCCCTGTCACAGACTGAGGTTCAATCCCTATCACTGACTGAGGCTCAATCCCTGTCACTAACTGAGATTAAATCCCTGTCACTAACTGAGATTCAATCCCAGTCACTGACTGAGGCTCAATCCCTGTCACTGACTGAGGCTCAATCCCTGTCACTGACTGTGACTCAATCCCTGTCACTGACTGAGGTTCAATCCCTGTCACAGACTGAGATTCAATCCTTGTCACTGTCCGAGATTCAATCCCTGTCACTGACGGAGATTCAATCCATGTCTCTGACTGAGGTTCAATCACTGTCACTGATTGAGGTTCAATCCCTGTCACTGACTATGTTTCAATCCCTGTCACCGATTGAGGTTCAATCACTGTCACTGTCTGAGGGTCAATCCCAGTCACTGACAGAGATTCAATCCCTGTCACGAACTGAGATTCAATCCCTGTCACTGACTGAGACTCAATCCGTGTCACTAACTGAGGCTCAATCCCTGTCACTGACTGAGATTCAAACCCTGTCACTGACTGAGATTCAATTCCTGCCACTGACTGAGATTCAATCCCTGTCACTGACTGAGGCTCAATCCCTGTCACTGACTGAAATTCAATCCCTGTCACTGTCTGAGGGTCAATCCCAGTCACTGACTGAAATTCAATTGCAGTCACTAATTGAGATTCAATCCCTGTCACTGACTGAGATTCAATCCCTGTCACTGACTGAGGTTCAATCCCTGTCACAGACTGAGATTCAATCCTTGTCACTGTCCGAGATTCAATCCCTGTCCCTGACTGAGGTTCAATCACTGTCACTGATTGAGGTTCAATCACTGTCACTGTCTGAGGGTCAATCCCAGTCACTGACAGAGATTCAATCCCTGTCACGAACTGAGATTCAATCCCTGTCACTGACTGAGGCTCAATCCGTGTCACTAACTGAGGCTCAATCCCTGTCACAGACTGAGATTCAATCCCTGTCACTGTCTGAGATTCAATCCCTGTCTCTGACTGAGGTTCAATCGCTGTCACAGACTGAGATTCAATCACTGTCACTGACTGAGATTCACTCCCTGTCACTGACTGAGATTCAATCCATGTCACAGACTGAGATTCAATCCCTGTCACTGGCTGAGATTCTCTTCCTGTCACTGACTGAGGTTCAATCCCTGTCACTGACTGAGGGTCAATCCCTGTCACTGACTGAGTTGCAATCCTTGTCACTAAGTGACATTCAATCCCTGTCACTGACTGAGATTCAATGCCTGTCACTGTCTGAGTGTCAATCCCAGTCACTGACTGAGGCTCAATCCCTGTCACTAACTGAGATTCAATCCCTGTAACTGGCTGAGATTCAATCCCTGTCACTGACTGAGGCTCAATCCCTGTCACTGACTGAGGGTCAATCCCTGTCACTGACGGAGGATCAATTCCTGTCACTGACTGAGGGTCAATCCCTGTCACTGACTGAGGTTCAATCCCTGTCACTGACGGAGGATCAATCCCTGTCCCTGAGTGAGATTCAATCCCTGTCACTGACTGAGGTTCAATCCCGGTCACTTACTGAGGCTCAATCCCTGTCACTGACTGAGGCTCAATCCCTGTCACTGACTGATTTTCAATACCTGTCACTGACTGAGATTCAATCCCTGTCACTGACTGAGGTTCAATCCCTGTCACTTACTGAGGCTCAATCCCTGTCACTGACTGAGGCTCAATCCCTGTCACTGACTGAGATTCAATACCTGTCACTGACTGAGATTCAATACCTGTCACTAATGGAGGCTCAATCCCTGTCATTAACTGAGATTCAATCCCTGAAACTGGCTGAGATTCAATCCTTGTCACTGACTGAGGGTCAATCCCTGTCACTGCCTGAGGCTCAATCGCTGTCACTTACTTAGGCTCAATCCGTGTCACTGACTGAGGCTCAATCCATGTCACTGACTGAGATTCAATCCCTATCACTGACTGAGGTTAAATCCCTGTCACTGACTGAGATTCAATCCCTGTCACTGACAAAGGTCCAATCCCTGTCACTGCCTGAGATTCAATCCCCGTCACTGACTAAGGTTCAATACCTGTCACTGACGGAGTTTCAATCCCTGTCACTGATTGAGATTCAATCCCTGTCACTGACTGAGGGTCAATCCCTGTCACTGACTGAGGTTCATTCCCTGTCACAGACTGAGATTCAGTCCCTGTCACTGACTGAGATTCAATCCCTGTCACTGACTGAGGGTCAATGCCTGTCACTGATGGAGGATCAATTCCTGTCACTGACTGAGGGTCAATGCCTGTCACTGACTGAGGTTCAATCCCTGTCACTGACGGAGGATCAATCCCTGTCCCTGACTGAGATTCAATCCCTGTCACTTACTGAGGCTCAATCCCTGTCACTGACTGAGGCTCAATTCCTGTCACTGACTGAGATTCAATACCTGTCACTGACTGAGGCTCAATCCCTGTCACTAACTGAGATTCAATCCCTGTAACTGGCTTAGATTCAATCCCTGTCACTGACTGAGGGTCAATCCCTGTCACTAACTGACATTCAATCCCTGTAACTGACTGAGGTTCAATCCCTGTCACTGACTGAGATTCAATCCCTGTCACTGACTGAGGTTCAATCACTGTCACTGATGGAGGATCAATTCCTGTCACTGACTGAAGGTCAATCACTGTCACTGACTGAGGTTCAATCCCTGTCACTGATGGAGGTTCAATCCCTGTCACTAAATGAGGGTCAATCCGTGTCACTGACTGAGGTTCAATCCCTGTCACAGACTGAGATTCAATCACTGTCACTGACTGAGGTTCAATCCCTGTAAGTGGCTGAGATTCAATCCTTGTCACTGACTGAGGGTCAATCCCTGTCACTGACGGAGGATCAATTCCTGTCACTGACTGAGGGTCAATCCCTGTCACTGACTGAGGATCAATCCGTCTCAATGACGGAGGATCAATCCCTGTCCCTGACTGAGATTCAATCCCTGTCACAGACTGAGGTTGAATCCCTGTCACAGACTGAGGTTCAATCCCTATCACTGACTGAGGCTCAATCCCTGTCACTAACTGAGATTAAATCCCTGTCACTAACTGAGATTCAATCCCAGTCACTGACTGAGGCTCAATCCCTGTCACTGACTGAGGCTCAATCCCTGTCACTGACTGTGACTCAATCCCTGTCACTGACTGAGGTTCAATCCCTGTCACAGACTGAGATTCAATCCTTGTCACTGTCCGAGATTCAATCCCTGTCACTGACGGAGATTCAATCCATGTCTCTGACTGAGGTTCAATCACTGTCACTGATTGAGGTTCAATCCCTGTCACTGACTATGTTTCAATCCCTGTCACCGATTGAGGTTCAATCACTGTCACTGTCTGAGGGTCAATCCCAGTCACTGACAGAGATTCAATCCCTGTCACGAACTGAGATTCAATCCCTGTCACTGACTGAGACTCAATCCGTGTCACTAACTGAGGCTCAATCCCTGTCACTGACTGAGATTCAAACCCTGTCACTGACTGAGATTCAATTCCTGCCACTGACTGAGATTCAATCCCTGTCACTGACTGAGGCTCAATCCCTGTCACTGACTGAAATTCAATCCCTGTCACTGTCTGAGGGTCAATCCCAGTCACTGACTGAAATTCAATTGCAGTCACTAATTGAGATTCAATCCCTGTCACTGACTGAGATTCAATCCCTGTCACTGACTGAGGTTCAATCCCTGTCACAGACTGAGATTCAATCCTTGTCACTGTCCGAGATTCAATCCCTGTCCCTGACTGAGGTTCAATCACTGTCACTGATTGAGGTTCAATCACTGTCACTGTCTGAGGGTCAATCCCAGTCACTGACAGAGATTCAATCCCTGTCACGAACTGAGATTCAATCCCTGTCACTGACTGAGGCTCAATCCGTGTCACTAACTGAGGCTCAATCCCTGTCACAGACTGAGATTCAATCCCTGTCACTGTCTGAGATTCAATCCCTGTCTCTGACTGAGGTTCAATCGCTGTCACAGACTGAGATTCAATCACTGTCACTGACTGAGATTCACTCCCTGTCACTGACTGAGATTCAATCCATGTCACAGACTGAGATTCAATCCCTGTCACTGGCTGAGATTCTCTTCCTGTCACTGACTGAGGTTCAATCCCAGTCACTGACTGAGGCTCAATCCCTGTCACTAACTGAGATTCAATCCCTGTAACTGGCTGAGATTCAATCCCTGTCACTGACTGAGGCTCAATCCCTGTCACTGACTGAGGGTCAATCCCTGTCACTGACGGAGGATCAATTCCTGTCACTGACTGAGGGTCAATCCCTGTCACTGACTGAGGTTCAATCCCTGTCACTGACGGAGGATCAATCCCTGTCCCTGAGTGAGATTCAATCCCTGTCACTGACTGAGGTTCAATCCCGGTCACTTACTGAGGCTCAATCCCTGTCACTGACTGAGGCTCAATCCCTGTCACTGACTGATTTTCAATACCTGTCACTGACTGAGATTCAATCCCTGTCACTGACTGAGGTTCAATCCCTGTCACTTACTGAGGCTCAATCCCTGTCACTGACTGAGGCTCAATCCCTGTCACTGACTGAGATTCAATACCTGTCACTGACTGAGATTCAATACCTGTCACTAATGGAGGCTCAATCCCTGTCATTAACTGAGATTCAATCCCTGAAACTGGCTGAGATTCAATCCTTGTCACTGACTGAGGGTCAATCCCTGTCACTGCCTGAGGCTCAATCGCTGTCACTTACTTAGGCTCAATCCGTGTCACTGACTGAGGCTCAATCCATGTCACTGACTGAGATTCAATCCCTATCACTGACTGAGGTTAAATCCCTGTCACTGACTGAGATTCAATCCCTGTCACTGACAAAGGTCCAATCCCTGTCACTGCCTGAGATTCAATCCCCGTCACTGACTAAGGTTCAATACCTGTCACTGACGGAGTTTCAATCCCTGTCACTGATTGAGATTCAATCCCTGTCACTGACTGAGGGTCAATCCCTGTCACTGACTGAGGTTCATTCCCTGTCACAGACTGAGATTCAGTCCCTGTCACTGACTGAGATTCAATCCCTGTCACTGACTGAGGGTCAATGCCTGTCACTGATGGAGGATCAATTCCTGTCACTGACTGAGGGTCAATGCCTGTCACTGACTGAGGTTCAATCCCTGTCACTGACGGAGGATCAATCCCTGTCCCTGACTGAGATTCAATCCCTGTCACTTACTGAGGCTCAATCCCTGTCACTGACTGAGGCTCAATTCCTGTCACTGACTGAGATTCAATACCTGTCACTGACTGAGGCTCAATCCCTGTCACTAACTGAGATTCAATCCCTGTAACTGGCTTAGATTCAATCCCTGTCACTGACTGAGGGTCAATCCCTGTCACTAACTGACATTCAATCCCTGTAACTGACTGAGGTTCAATCCCTGTCACTGACTGAGATTCAATCCCTGTCACTGACTGAGGTTCAATCACTGTCACTGATGGAGGATCAATTCCTGTCACTGACTGAAGGTCAATCACTGTCACTGACTGAGGTTCAATCCCTGTCACTGATGGAGGTTCAATCCCTGTCACTAAATGAGGGTCAATCCGTGTCACTGACTGAGGTTCAATCCCTGTCACAGACTGAGATTCAATCACTGTCACTGACTGAGGTTCAATCCCTGTAAGTGGCTGAGATTCAATCCTTGTCACTGACTGAGGGTCAATCCCTGTCACTGACGGAGGATCAATTCCTGTCACTGACTGAGGGTCAATCCCTGTCACTGACTGAGGATCAATCCGTCTCAATGACGGAGGATCAATCCCTGTCCCTGACTGAGATTCAATCCCTGTCAGTGACTGAGGGTCAATGCCAGTCACTGACTGAGGTTGAATCCCTGTCACTAACGGAGATTCAATCCCTCTCACTGACTGAGGGTCAATCCCTGTCACAGACTGAGATTCAATCCCTGTCACTGACTGAGGGTCAATACCGGTCATTGACTAATGTTCAATCCCAGTCACTGACTGAGAATCAATCCCTGTCACAGACTGAGATTCAATTCCTGTCATTGTCTGAGATTCAGTCCCTGTCACTGACCAAGGTTCAATCCCTGTCACTGACTGAGATTCAATCTCTGTCACTGTCTGAGGGTCAATGCCAGTCACTGACTGAGATTGCATCCCTGTCACTAACTGAGATTCAATCCCTGTCACTGACAAGGTTCAATCCCTGTCACAGACTGAAATTCAATCCCAGTCACTGATTGAGATTCAATTCCAGTCACTGACGGAGATTCACTTCCTGTCACTGAATGAGATTCCATCCCTGTCACTGACTGAGGGTCAATCCCTGTCACTATTTGAGGCTCAATCCCTGTCACTGACTGAGATTCAATTCCTGTCACTGATTGAATTGCCGTACCTGTCACTGATTGAGATTCAATCCCTGTTACTGACTGAGGCTCAATCCCTGTTACTGATTGAGGCTCAATCCCTGTCACTGACTGAGATACAATCCCTGTCACTGACTGAGATTCAATCCCTGTCACAGACTGAGATTGAATCCCTGTCACTGACTGAGATTCAATCCCTGTCACTGAGGGAGGCTCAATCCCAGTCACTGACTGAGGATCGATCCCTGTCACTGATTGAGCCTCAATCCCTGTCACTGACTGCGATTCAATCCCTCTCACAGACTGAGGTTGAATCCCTGTCACAGACTGAGGTTCAATCCCTATCACTGACTGAGGTGCAATCGCTGTAAGTGGCTGAGATTCAATCCCTGTCACTGACTGAGGGTCAATCCCTGTCACTGACGGAGGATCAATTCCTGTCACTGACTGAGGGTCAATCCCTGTCACTGACTGAGGTTCAATCCCTGTCACTTACTGAGGCTCAATCCCTGTCACTGACTGAGGCTCAATCCCTGTCACTGACTGAGAATCAATACCTGTCACTGACTAAGGCTCAATCCCTGTCACTGACTGAGGCTCAATCCCTGTCACTGACTGAGATTCAATACCTGTCACTGACGGATGCTCAATCCCTGTCACTAACTGAGATTCAATCCCTGTAACTGGCTGAGATTCAATCCCTGTCACTTACTGAGATTCAATCCCAGTCACTGACTGAGGCTCAATCCCTGTCACTGATTGAGATTCAATCCCTGTCACTGACTGAGGTTCAATCCTTGTCACTGATGGTGGTTCAATCCCTGTCACTGACTGAAATTCAATCCCTGTCACAAACTGAGATTCAATCCCTGTCACTGACTGAGATTCATTCCCTGTCACTGTCTGGGGGTCAATCCCAGTCACTGACTGAGATTCAATCCCTGTCACTTACTGAGATTCAATCCCTGTCACTGACTGAGATTCAATCCCTGTCACTGTCTGAGGCTCAATCCCTGTCACTGACTTAGGCTCAATCCCTGTCACTGACGGAGGTTCAATCCCTGTCACTAAATGAGGGTCAATTCCTTTCACTGACTGAGGTTCATTCCCTGTCACAGACTGAGATTCAGTCCCTGTCACTGACTGAGGTTCAATCACTGTCACTGACTGAGGTTCAATCCCTGTAAGTGGCTGAGATTCAATCCCTGTCACTGACTGAGGGTCAATGCCTGTCACTGATGGAGGATCAATTCCTGTCACTGACTGAGGGTCAATGCCTGTCACTGACTGAGGTTCAATCCCTGTCACTGACGGAGGATCAATCCCTGCCCCTGACTGAGATTCAATTCCTGTCACTTACTGAGGCTCAATCCCTGTCACTAACTGACATTCAATCCCTGTAACTGACTGAGGTTCAATCCCTGTCACTTACTGAGGCTCAATCACTGTCACTGACTGAGGCTCAATCCCTGTCACTGACTGAGATTCAATACTTGTCACTGACTGAGGGTCAATGCCAGTCACTGACTGAGATTGAATCCCTGTCACTAACTGAGATTCAATCCCTCTCACTGACTGAGGTTCAATCCCTGTCACAGATTGAGATTCAATCCCTGTCACTGACTGAGGGTCAATACCGGTCAGTGACTAATGTTCAATCCCAGTCACTGACTGAGAATCAATCCCTGTCACAGACTGAGATTCAATTCCTGTCACTGTCTGAGATTCAGTCCCTGTCACTGACCAAGGTTCAATCCCTGTCACTGACTGAGATTCAATCCCTGTCACTGACGGAGATTCACTTCCTGTCACTGAATGAGATTCCATCCCTGTCACTGACTGAGGGTCAATCCCTGTCACTATTTGAGGCTCAATCCCTGTCACTGACTGAGATTCAATTCCTGTCACTGATTGAGTTGCTGTACCTGTCACTGATTGAGATTCAATCCCTGTTACTGACTGAGGCTCAATCCATGTTACTGATTGAGGCTCAATCCCTGTCACTGACTGAGATACAATCCCTGTCACTGACTGAGATACAATCCCTGTCACAGACTGAGATTGAATCCCTGTCACTGACTGAGATTCAATCCCTGTCACTGACAGAGATACAATCCCTGTCACTGACTGAGATTCAATCCCTGTCACAGACTGAGATTGAATCCCTGTCACTGACTGAGATTCAATCCCTGTCACTGATTGAGGCTCAATCCCTGTCACTGACTGCGATTCTATCCCTGTCACAGACTGAGGTTGAATCCCTGTCACTGACTGATGTTCAATCCCACTCAATGACTGAGATTCAATCCTGTCACTGACTGAATTTCAATCCCTGTTACTGACTGAGATTCAATCCCTGTCACTGACTGAGATTCAATCCCTGTCAATGACTGAGATTCCATTCCTATCACTATCTGAGCGTCAATCCCTGTAACAGATTTAGATTCAAACCCTGTCACTGACTGAGGTTGAATCCCTGTCATTGGCTGAGATTCAATTTCTGTCACTGACTGAGATTCAATCCCTGTCACTGACTGCGATTCATACCAGTCACTGACTGAGTTTTAATCCCTGTCACTGACTGAGATTCAATCCCTGTCACTGACTGAGGTTCAATCCCTGTCACTGACTAAGGTTCAATCCCTGTCACTGACTGAGGCTCAATCCCTGTCACTGACTGAGGTTCAATCCCTGTCACAGACTGAGATTCAATCCTTGTCACTGTCCGAGATTCAATCCCTGTCACTGACGGAGATTCAATCCATGTCCCTGACTGAGGTTCAATCACTGTCACTGATTGAGGTTCAATCCCTGTCACTGACTATGTTTCAATCCCTGTCACCGATTGAGGTTCAATCACTGTCACTGGCTGAGTGTCAATCCCAGTCACTGACAGAGATTCAATCCCTGTCACGAACTGAGATTCAATCCCTGTCACTGACTGAGGCTCAAACCGTGTCACTAACTGAGGCTCAATCCCTGTCACTGACTGAGATTCAAACCCTCTCACTGACTTAGGTTCCATCCCTGTCAGGAACTGAGATTCAATCCCTGTCACTGACTGAGATTCAATCCCTGTCACTAAGTGAGATTCAATCCCTGTCACTGACTGAGAGTCAATGCCTGTCACTGTCTGAGTGTCAATCCCAGTCACTGACTGAGATTCAATCCCTGTCACTAACTGATATTCAATCTCTGTCACAGACTGAGATTCAATCCCTGTCACTGTCTGAGATTCAATCCCTGTCACTGACTGAGGTTCAATCCCTGTCACAGACTGAGATTCAATCACTGTCACTGACTGAGGTTCAATCACTGTCACTGGCTGAGATTCAATCCCTGTCACTGACTAAGGTTCAATCCCTGTCACTGACGTAGGTTCAATCCCTGTCACTGACTGAGGTTCAATCCCTGTCACTGTCTGAGATTCAATCCCTGTCACTGACTGAGATTCAATCCCTGTCACTGCCTGAGGGTCAATCCCAGTCACTGACTGAGATTCAAACCGTGTCTCTAACTGAGGTTAAATCCCTGTCACAGACTGAGATTCCATCCCTGTCACTGTCTGAGATTCAATCCCTGTCACTGACTGAGATTCAATCCCTGTCACTGACTGAGGTTCAATCCCTGTCACTGACTGAGATTCAATCCCTGTCACTGCCTGAGGGTCAATCCCAGTCACTGACTGAGATTCAAACCGTGTCTCTAACTGAGGTTAAATCCCTGTCACAGACTGAGATTCCATCCCTGTCACTGTCTGAGATTCAATCCCTGTCACTGACTAAGGTTCAATCCCTGTCACTGACGTAGGTTCAATCCCTGTCACTGACTGAGGTTCAATCCCTGTCACTGACTGAGGTTCAATCCCTGTCACTGTCTGAGATTCAATCCCGGTCACTGACTGAGTGTCAATCCCAGTCAGTGACTAAGGATCAATCCCTGACACTGACTGAGGTTCATTCCCTGTCACAGACTGGGATTCAGTCCCTGTCACTGTCTGAGATTCAATCCCTGTCACTGTCTGAGGGTCAATCCCTGTCACTGACTGAGATTCAATCCCTGTCACTGTCTGAGGGTCAATCCCTGTCATTGACTGAGATTCAATCCCTGACACTGACTGAGGTTCATTCCCTGTCACAGACTGGGATTCAGTCCCTGTCACTGACTGAGATTCAATCCCTGTCACTGTCTGAGGGTCAATCCCTGTCACTGACTGAGATTCAATCCCTGTCACTGTCTGAGGGTCAATCCCTGTCATTGACTGAGATTCAATCCCTGTCACAGACTGAGATTCAATCCCTGTCACTGACTGAGGTTTAATCCCTGTCACAGACTGAGATTCAATCCCTGTCACTGTCTGAGATTCAATCCCTGTCACTGACTGAGGTTCAATCCATGTCACTGATTGAGGTTCAAACCCTGTCACTGACTGAGATTCAATCCTTGACATTGACTGAGGGTCAATCCCTGTCACTGAGGAAGGTTCAATCCCTGTCACTGACTGAGGGTCAAACCCTGTCACAAACTGAGGCTCAATCACTGTCA